>NC_053391.1:474587529-474890510 GCF_905171765.1 Bufo bufo
TAATGTCACGGTTGGTGTTGCAGAAAGCTAGAACTTATAAATAAACATCCGACTGGCTTGATCACAAACTAAGGAGCTTATAGGTTAGCCCTATAAAACCCTAAGAGCTCTCCCTCACTGCTATGCACATACAAGGGTCTCGATGGTAGACGATTGCATGCCCACGTACCTAAGCCTGTGTGACACCTGAAAACCCTATAATAGTGAGGGGACACGACCACCGGCTCCCTGCACTTAATACAGAGGGAATCAGGGTCACCTAGAATCAAGCCAGCAAGCAAACACAATAAAATAAAGGACTTATCTGAGCAAACAGCAGACGCAGCTTCCAGCAGTGAACACTTCATACAGGAAGTAGTGTACACCGCAAAGTGAGGCAGTATGGGGGAGGGAATATAAAGGAAGACTACAGGCCCCAAAAATTATACATTCAGCATACAGAAAAGAACAAGTTAGTATGTAGCTGGAGGTAAATTACACGGTTATTGGATATCAATTTTACAGCAGGCCAGTGGACTAAAGTCCCCAAAAATTATGCATTCAGCGTGCAGTAAAAAACAAGTATGTGGCTGGAGGTAGATTACACGGTCATTGGATATCGATTTTACAGCAGGCCAGTGGACTACAGGCCACAAAATGTATGCATTCAGCGTGCAGAATAGAGCAATTAAGTATGTGGCTGAAGGAAGTTTACACGGTCATTGAATATCAATTTTATAGCAGGCCAGTGTACTACAGGCCCCCAAATTTATGCATTTAGCATACAGAAAAGAACAACTAAGGCTACTTTCACACTAGCGTTCGGGGCTCCGCTTGTGAGTTCCGTTTGAAGGGTCTCACAAGCGGCCCCGAACGGATCCGTCCAGCCCTAATGCATTCTGAATGGATGCGGATCCGCTCAGAATGCATCAGTCTGGCTCCGTTTGTCCTCCGCTCCGCTCAGCAGGCGGACACCTGAACGCAGCTTGCAGCGTTCAGGTGTCCGCCTGGCCGTGCGGAGACAAACGGATCCGTCCAGAATTACAATGTAAGTCAATGGGGACGGATCCGTTTGAAGTTGACACAGTATGGCTCAATTTTCAAACGGATCCGTCTCCCATTGACTTTCAATGTAAAGTAATAATAATTTTTTTTTTTTTTTTTTCATGGTAATGCAAACGGATCCGTTCTGAACGGATCTAAGCGTTTGCATTATAGGTGCGGATCCGTCTGGGCACATACCATACGGATCCGACCTAAACGCAGGTGTGAAAGTAGCCTAAGTATGTTGCTGGTGGTAGATAACACAGTCATTGGATATCAATTAAACAGCAGGCCAGTTGGCTACAAGCCCTAAAAATTATGCATTTAGCGTACAGAAAAGAACAAGAATGTGTCTGGAGGTAAATTACACGGTCATTGGATATCAATTTTACAGCAGGCCAGTGGACTACAGTCCCCAAAAATTATGTATTCAGCATTCAGAAACGAACAAGTAAGTATGTGGGTGGAGGTAGATTGCACGGTCATTGGATATCAATTTTACAGCAGGCCAGTGGACTACAGGCCCCAAAAATTATGCATTCAGAGTACAGCAAAGAATAAGTAAGTATGTGGCTGGAGGTAGATTACACGGTCATTGGATATCAATTTTAAAGCAGGCCAGTGGAGTACAGGCCCCAAAAATTATGCATTCAGCGTACAGAAAAGAACTAGTAAGTATGTGGCTGGAGGTAGATTACACGGTCATTGGATATCAATTTTACAGCCGGCCAGTGGACTACAGGCCCCAAAAATTATGCATTCAGTGTACAGAAAAGAACTAGTGAGTATGTGGCTGGAGGTAGATTACACGGTCGTTGGATATTAAAGGGAGTCTGTCACCAGCATTTCACTTTTTTAACCCTTACCATAGCTCCCTAGCATGCTTACAGTTAATAAAAACGTTACCTCTGGCATCAATCCTGGACTTATAGAACCCTCAAAAATGATCTTTATAAGATATGCAAATGAGGGCTCGCAAGTGCCCAAAGGCGGCGTTACTCTCTTAGGTGCCCTGCTTGCTCAGCCTTCTCATTGCGTCCCCCCGCCCCTTCCTACCCTCTGCCCGCCCATCCTTTCCTTCTGACCGCCTTTGTACTAACTTGTTATTCTGCCGATATCCCGCGCCTGCACACTCATTCCTTTGGCCGGCGCATGCGCACTGCGATGCCCATTCCTTGTACGGCATCACAGTAACTATTGCGCATGCGCCGGCTAATGACGCTGATGGACCGCCTCCTTTGTTGTGTTTTCGCGTCGTTAGCTGGCGCATGCGCAATAGTTACTGTGATGCCGTACAAGGAATGGGCATCGCAGTGCGCATGCGCCGGCCAAAGGAATGAGTGCGCAGGCGCAGGATATCGGCAGAATAACAAGTTAGTACAAAGGCGGTCAGAGGGAAAGGATGAGCGGGCAGAGGGTAGGAAGGGGCGGGGGGACGCAATGAGAAGGCTGAGCAAGCAGGGCACCTAAGAGAGTAACGCCGCCTTTGGGCACTTGCGAGCCCTCATTTGCATATCTTATAGAACCCTCAAAAACAATCTTTATATGTCCAGGATTAATGCCAGAGGTAACGTTTTTATTAACTGTAAGCATGCTAGGGAGCTATGGTAAGGGTTAAAAAAGTGAAATGCTTTAATTTTACAGCAGGCCAGTGGACTACAGGCCCCAAAAATTATGCATTCAGCGTTCAGAAAAGAACTAGTAAGTATGTGGCTGGAGGTAGATTACACGGTCATTGGATATTAATTTTACAGCAGGCCAGTGGACTACAGGCCCCAAAAATTATGCATTCAGCGTTCAGAAAAGAACTAGTAAGTATGTGGCTGGAGGTAGATTACATGGTCATTGGATATAAATTTTACAGTAGGCCAGTGGATTATAGGCCGCAAAAATTATGCATTCAGCGTACAGAAATGAACAAGTAAGTATGTGGCTGGCTGGAGGTAGAATACACGGTCATTGGATATCAATTTTACAGCAGGCCAGCAGACTACAGGCCCCAAAAATTATGCATTCAGCATACAGAAAATAACAAGTAAGTATGTGGCCGGAGGGAGATTACACTGTCATTGGACATCAATTTTACTGCAGGCCAGTGTATTACAGGAAACAAAAATTATCCATGCACCGGACAGAAAATATCAAGTGATTATGTGGCTGGAGGTTTATTAGACGGTCAATGGACATCAATTTTACTGAAGGCCAGTACAAATACAGGTCAAATACATATGTTTAAAATAATTTTTTTTTTTATTTGGATTAAAAACATGTTTAACGAAATCCCCCATCTTGAAAAAACCCTAATATAAAATTGGATTAAAAACATGGGTAAAAAAATCCCCCCTCTTGAAAGAACCCCTAATGATAATAGTTGAAACACAGGTGTTAAATTTCTCAGAGGCCCAAAACATTAGGCATTCACAGGACAAAAAAGGCCTTTTATGCCGTTGTATTTACATAAGACAGGGACCATTATTTGTTCTGGGTGGTGGTGGATATTTGTGGGCTGTCATGAGGAAATTCAATTAAATGTGGTCATCACATGTGATTAATTTCTCCGAGATCCATGCCTCATTCATTTTCAGAAATGTGTAGTAGTCCACATTGTCGTGAGCTAGGCGAGTGTGCTTATCGGTCACAATCCCCACTGCTGCGCTGAACTTCCTTTCAGACAGGACACTCGACGAGGGGCAAGCCAAAAGTTCCATGGCAAATTGTGCCAGCAATGGCCACAGGTCAATCCTGCATACCCAGTAGTCCAGGACCTAAAACCCGATGTAGTCGGACTAGGCGTTCCCTGAGGCTGGATCTGGAGGGCGGATGGGTTGGCTGCAAGAATGATCTCATATCCGAAGTGACCAACACATCTTCAAACCGCCCTCTTCTTGCATGGGCTGTTGGATTGGTACCAGTAACTGTTTCTCTGTTAGTGGAAATTCCTCTGCCAGCACCCGCAAAAGCAGAATGCAACATTTCTCTAAGCAAGGCCTCAAAGTACTGCATTCTGACAGTCCTCTGTGATGCTGGAAACATGTACACCATTTTGTGTTTGTACCAGAGGTCTAAGTACATTGCCACCCAGTACTGGTCCTTGCCCTTTATGCTTTTTATATGGGGGTCCCTCTTCAAACACTGGAGCATGAAGGCCCCCATTTGCACTAAACTGGAAGTGGTGGAGTGGCATGGCTTTTGCTCATCGTCCAGGATAATATCGTCCTTGGTCTCCTCCCTCCAGCCACGGAAAACACCAGGGATCCCCGAAAAGTTTAAAGCATGCTCTTCTTGCTCCTCCTCCCCCTCAGCACCATCCTCCTCTGACTCTTCTTCAGACTCCTGTTGACTTGTCTCAGATAGAGTAGCCCCCCTGGGAATTCATCCAGCATTGCAACATCCTAATCTTCCTGCTCCTGCTCCTCGACGCAATGCATGCTCCAGAAAGAAAGGGTAAGGTACAATGTCACTGATGGTGCCCTGGCTGCAACTGACCAGTTTGGTGATCTCATCAAATGGCTGCAGAAGTCTGCATGCATCGCGCAAGAGAAGCCACTGGCACGGTGAAAAAAAACAAGCTCCCCAGAAACTGTCCTGCCGCAGAATTCGTACAGGTAGTCGTTAACTGCATGCTTCTGCTGGAGCAGCCTATCAAGCATATACAAGGTGGAGTTCCAGCACGTCGGGCAGTCACAAATCAGACGTCTGACGGGCAGGTGGTGTCGCCGCGGAACGCCAGCAAGGCCAACCATGGTCGTGTAAGATCTTCGAAAATGGTCAGAGATTTTCCTGGCCTGCCGCAAGACGTCCTGAACCCCAGTTTTTTGGCAACAAATCGCTGCACGACTAAGTTCAGGACGTGTGCCATGCACAGCATGTGTGTCATTTTGCCCTGTTTCAGCGCACTCAGTAGATTGACACCGTTGTAGCACACCACTTTACCAACTGTCAAATTTTGCGGGATTAGCCACTGATCGGCCTATGACCGCAAAGCTGGAAGGAGTGCAGGACCGGTGTGGCTCTTGGCTTCCATGCACAACAGCTGCAGCACATCATGAGAACGTCTCACCTGGCATGTGGAATAGGTTCTGGGGAGCTTGGGGGGCGCATCGGAAGAGGCCATAGCAGTGGAAAAGGAGGAGTCAGCCGAGGATAAGACTGAGGATGGAGTAGGAGGAGGAGAAGAAGAGGCAGGCTTGCATGCAATTTGTGGCGGTAACACCAAATCCACACGGGTTCCACGGGTTGCATACTTGACGGCCGTCAGAAGTTTCACCCAGTGGGCAGTAAAAATTATGCACCTTCCCTTCCCATGTTAGCTAGACCAGGTAACTGTGGTCAGATGTATCTTGGCACCGACACTGTGTGCCAGAGATACATTCACTTGCTGCTGAATATGGCCATATAGCTCTGGGATGCCCTTCTGGGAGAAATATTTCCTTCCGGTAACCTTCCATTGCAGTGTGCCAATGACCAGAAATTTTCTAAAGGCCTTCGAGTCCACCAATTTATATGGCAGTAGTTGGCGGGCTAGCAGTTCCGACAAGCCAGCTGTCAGCTGTTGGGCAAGAGGGTTATCCGGTGTCATCATCTTTTTACGCTCGAACATTTGGGCCACGGAAGCCTGCCTTCTACCAGATGAACGCGCCTACGGCACTGTGGAAGGTGGAGTGGAGGACAAATGGGAGGAGAGAGAAGAAGGAGAAGAGGCAGGACCTGGAGCGAAGGGAGTGTGGCTTTGTGTGGTCTGACGGTGCAGATAGAGAGGATGAAGAGAGTGCAGAAGCGGAAGGCTGAGTGAGCCACTCAACCAAGTCTGGTGCGTCCTTTGACAAATCGCACGCACCTTCTGCAACTTCCCACTTAGGCTCCGGCCTGGTGCTCCTGCCCAACCCCTACCACCCCTGCGGATTGGCCTGCCTCTTCCTCTACCTGTCATTTTCAAAATGACGCTGTGACGCTCCTGCCTCAATCACTTTTTTGGGGGGGCAACTGGTATATGACCTAGATGAAATTATTTGTTCCAATAGCGTTTGTCACTCTGTGTAGATGCGGTAACGCAGCAAAACCGCAAACAAATGATGCACTACCCAAATGCACAATATAGAAAGTATAATATTGGTATATCACACCCCTGCCTCAATCAGTTTTTTTGCGGGCAACTGGTATATCACACCAGTTTAAATCTTTTGTTCCAATAGCGTTTGTCACTCTGTGTATCTTCGGTAACGCAGCAAAACCGCAAACAAATGCTTCACTACCCAAATGCACTATGTATAAAGTATATTATTGGAATATAACACCCCTACTTCAATAACTTTTTGGGGGGGCAACTGGTATATCACACCAGTAGAAATTAATTGTTCCAATAGCGTTTGTCACTCTGTGTAACTGCGGTAACACAGAAAAACTGCAAACAAATGCTGCACTACCAAAATGCACTATATAGAAAGTGTATTATTGGTATTTAACACACCTGCTTCAATCAGTTTTTTTGAGGGGCAACTGGTATGTCACAACAGTAGAATTTATTTGTTCCAATAGCGTATGTCACTCTGTGTAGCTACGGTAACACAGAAAAACTGCAAACAAATGCTTCACTACCCAAATGCACTATGTATAAAATATATTATTGAAATATAACACCCCTGCTTCAATCACTTTTTTGGGGAGCAACTGGTATGTCACATCAGTAGAAATTATTTCTTCCAATAGCGTTTGTCACTCTGTGTAGCTGCGGTAACGTAGCAAAACCGCAAGCAAATGCTGACTTATCCAAATGCACTAAATAGAAAGAATATTATTGGTATATCACACATCTGTTTCAATCAGTTTTTTTGAAGGGCAACTGGTATATCACACTAGTAGAAATTATTGTTCCAATAGCGTTTGTCACTCTGTGTAGCTGCTGTAACGCAGCAAAACCGCAAACAAATGCTGCACTACCCAAATGCACTATATAGAAAGTATATTATTGGTATATCACATCCCTGCTACAATCACTTTTTTGGGGGGCAACTGGTATATCACACCAGTAGAAATTATTTGTTCCAATAGCGTTTGTCACTCTGTGTAGCTGCGGTAACGTAGCAAAACCGCAAACAAATGCTGCAATGCCCAAATGCACTAAATAGAAAGAATATTATTGGTATATCACACATCTTCTTCAATAAAAAATTTGAGGGGGCAACTGGTATGTCACACCAGCAGAAATTATTTGTTCCAATAGCGTTTGTCACTCTGTGCATCCGCGATAACGCAGCAAAACAGCAAACAAATGCTGCACTACCCAAATGCACTATATAGAAAGTATATTATTGGTATATAAAACCCCTGCTTCAATAACTTTTTAGGGGGGCAACTGGTATATCACACCAGTAGAAATTATTTGTTCCAACAGTGTTTGTCACTCTGTGTATCTGCGGTAACGCAGCAAAACCGCAAACAAATGCTGCACTACCCAAATGCACTATGTATAAAGTAAATTAATGGAATATAACACCCCTGTTTCAATCAGTTTTTTTGAGGGGCAACTGGTATATTACACTAGTTGAATTTGTTTGTTCCAATAGCGTTTGTCACTCTGTATAGCTGCGGTAACCCAGCAAAACCGCAAACAAATGCTGCACTACGTAAATACACTATATAGAAAGTATATTACTGGTATATAAAACCCCTGCTTCAATAACTTTTTAGGGGGGCAACTGGTAAGTCACACCAGAAGAAATCATTTCTTCCAATAGCGTTTGTCACTCTGTGTAGCTGTGGTAACGTAGCAAAACCGCAAACAAATGCTGCACTACCCAAATGCATTAAATAAAAAGAATATTATTGGTATCGCACATCTGCTTCAATCAGTTTTTTTGGGGGGCAACTGGTATATCACACCAGAAGAAATAATTTCTTCCAATAGCGTTTGTCACTCTGTGTAGCTGCTGTAACGCAGCAAAACCGCAAACAAATGCTGCACTACGTAAATACACTATATAGAAAGTATATTGTTGGTATATAACACCCCTGCTTCAATCAGTTTTTTGGTGGGGCAACTGGTATATCACATCAGTAGAAATTATTTGTTCCAATAGCGTTTGTCACTTTGTGTATCTGCGGTAACGCAGCAAAACCGCAAACAAATGCTGCACTACCCAAATACACTATGTATCAAGTATATTATTGGAATATAACACCCCTGCTTCAATCAGTTTTTTGGTGGGGCAACTGGTATATCACACCAGTTGAAATTATTTGTTCCAATAGTGTTTTTCACTCTGTGTAGATGCTGTAACGCAGCAAAACCGCAAACAAATGCTGCACTACCCAAATGCACTATATAAAAAGTATATTATTGGTATATCACATCCCTGCTACGATCACTTTTTTGGGGAGGCAACTGGTATATCACACCGGTAGAAATTATTTGTTCCAATGGCGTTTGTCACTCTGTGCATCCGCGGTAACGCAGCAAAACAGCAAACAAATGCTGCACTACCCAAATGCACTATATAGAAAGTATATTATTGGTATATAAAACCCCTGCATCAATAACTTTTTAGGGGGGCAACTGGTATGTCACACCAGTAGAAATTATTTGTTCCAACAGTGTTTGTCACTCTGTGTAGCTGCGGTAACGCAGCAAAACCGCAAACAAATGCTGCACTACCCAAATGCACTATATAGAAAGAATATTATTGGTATATCACACCTCTGCTTCAATCAATTTTTTGGGGGGCAACTGGTATGTCACACCAGAAGAAATCATTTCTTCCAATAGCGTTTGTTACTCTGTGTATCTGCGGTAACGCAGCAAAACCGCAAACAAATGCTGCACTACCCAAATGCATTAAATAAAAAGAATATTATTGGTATCGCACATCTGCTTCAATCAGTTTTTTTGGGGGGCAACTGGTATGTCACACCAGAAGAAATAATTTCTTCCAATAGCGTTTGTCACTCTGTGTAGCTGCTGTAACGCAGCAAAACCGCAAACAAATGCTGCACTACGTAAATACACTATATAGAAAGTATATTGTTGGTATATAACACCCCGCTTCAATCAGTTTTTTTGGGGGGCAACTGGTATATCACATCAGTAGAAATTATTTGTTCCAATAGCGTTTGTCACTTTGTGTATCTGCAGTAATGCAGCAAAACCGCAAACAAATGCTGCACTACCCAAATGCACAATGTATCAAGTATATTATTGGAATATAACACCCCTGCTTCAATCAGTTTTTTGGTGGGGCAACTGGTATATCACACCAGTTGAAATTATTTGTTCCAATAGTGTTTGTCACTCTGTGTAGCTGCGGTGACCCAGCAAAACCGCAAACAAATGCTGCACTACCCAAATGCACTACATAGAAAGAATATTTTTGTTATATCACACCTCTCCTTCAATCACATTTTTTGGGGGGCAACTGGTATGTCACACCAGTAGAAATTATTTGTTCCATTAGCGTTTGTCACTCTGTGTAGCTGCGGTAATGTAGCAAAACTGCAAACAAATGCTGCACTACTTAAATACACTATATAGAAAGTATATTATTGGCATATAACACCCCTGCTTCAATCAGTTTTTTTGGGGAGGGGCAACTGGTATATCACACCAGTTTAAATCTTTTGTTCCAGTAGCTTTTGTCACTAGTGACCCAGCAAAACCGCAAACAAATGCTGCACTACCAAAATGCACTATGTATAAAGTATATTATTGGAATATAACACCCCTGCTTCAATCAGTTTTTTGGTGGGGCAACTGGTATATCACACCAGTTGAAATTATTTGTTCCAATAGTGTTTTTCACTCTGTGTAGATGCTGTAACGCAGCAAAACCGCAAACAAATGCTGCACTACCCAAATGCACTATATAAAAAGTATTTTATTGGTATATCACATCCCTGCTACAATCACTTTTTTGGGGAGGCAACTGGTATATCACACCAGTAGAAATTATTTGTTCCAATGGCGTTTGTCACTCTGTGTAGCTGTGGTAACGTAGCAAAACCGCAAACAAATGCTGCAATACCCAAATGCACTAAATAGAAAGAATATTATTGGTATATCACACATCTTCTTCAATAAAAAATTTGAGGGGGCAACTGGTATGTCACACCAGCAGAAATTATTTGTTCCAAGAGCGTTTGTCACTCTGTGCATCCGCGGTAACGCAGCAAAACTGCAAACAAATGCTACACTACCCAAATGCACTATATAGAAAGTATATTATTGGTATATAGCACCACTGCCTCAATCACAATTTTGGGGGGGCAACTGGTATATCACATCAGTAGAAATTATTTGTTCCAACAGCGTTAGTCACTCTGTGTAGCTGCGGTAACACAGCAAAACTGCAAACAAATTCTGCAATACCCAAATGCACTATATTGAAAGAATATTATTGGTACATCTTACCCCTGCTTCAATTAATCTTTTTAGGGGGCAACTGGTATATCACACCAGTTGAATTAGTTTCATCCAATAGCGTTTGTCACTTTGTGTAGCTGCGGTAACGCAGCAAAACTGCAAACAAATGCTGCACTACCCAAATGCAGTATATATAAAGTATATTATTTGAATATAACAGCCCTGCTTCAATCACTTTTTTTTTTTGGGGGGGGGGGGCAACTGGTATATGACACCAGTAGAAATTAATTGTTCCAACAGTGTTTGTCACTCTGTGTAGCTGCGGTAATGCAGCAAAACTGCAAGCAAATGCTGCACTACGTAAATACCATATTTAGAAAGTTATATTATTAGTATATAACACCGCTGCTTCAATCAGTTTTTTTGGGGGGCAACTAGTATATCACACCAGTTGAAATGATTTGTTCCAATAGAGTTTGACTCTCTGTGTAGCTGCTGTAGCGCAGCAAATCCGCAAACAAATGCTGCACTACCCAAATGCACTATATAAAAAGTATATTATTGGAATATAACACCCCTGCTTCAATCAGTTTTTTTTTTTTTGGGGGGGCAACTGGTATATCATACCAGTAGAAATTATTTGTTTCAATAGTGTTTGTCACTCTGTAGCTGAGGTAATGCAGCAAAACCGAAAACAAATGCTGCACTTCACAAATGCACTACATAGAAAGTCTATTAATGTTATACAACACCACTGCTTCAATCACTTTTTGGGGGGGGGGCAACTGGTATATCACACTAGTTGAAATTATTTGTTCTAATAGCGCTTGTCACTCTGTGTAGCTGCGGTATCGCAGCAAAACCGCAAACAAATGCTGCACTACCCAAATGCACTATACAGGGAGTGCAGAATTATTAGGCAAGTTGCATTTTTGAGGATTAATTTTATTATTGAACAACAACCATGTTCTCAATGAACCCAAAAAAACTCATTAATATCAAAGCTGAATATTTTTGGAAGTAGTTTTTAGTTTGTTTTTAGTTTTAGCTATTTTAGGGGGATATCTGTGTGTGCAGGTGACTATTACTGTGCATAATTATTAGGCAACTTAACTTAAAACAAATATATACCCATTTCAATTATTTATTTTTACCAGTGAAACCAATATAACATCTCAACATTCACAAATATACATTTCTGACATTCAAAAACCAAACAAAAACAAATCAGTGACCAATATAGCCACCTTTCTTTGCAAGGACACTCAAAAGCCTGCCATTCATGGATTCTGTCCGTGTTTTGATCTGTTCACCATCAACATTGCGTGCAGCAGCAACCACAGCCTTCCAGACACTGTTCAGAGAGGTGTACTGTTTTCCCTCCTTGTAAATCTCACATTTGATGATGGACCACAGGTTCTCAATGGGGTTCAGATCAGGTGAACAAGGAGGCCATGTCATTAGATTTTCTTCTTTTATACCCTTTCTTGCCAGCCACGCTATGGAGTACTTGGACGCGTGTGATGGAGCATTGTCCTGCATGAAAATCATGTTTTTCTTGAAGGATGCAGACTTCTTCCTGTACCACTGCTTGAAGAAGGTGTCTTCCAGAAACTGGCAGTAGGGCTGGGAGTTGAGCTTGACTCCATCCTCAACCCGAAAAGGCCCCACAAGCTCATCTTTGATGATACCAGCCCAAACCAGTACTCCACCTCCACCTTGCTGGCGTCTGAGTCGGACTGGAGCTCTCTGCCCTTTACCAATCCATCCACGGGCCCATCCATCTGGCCCATCAAGACTCACTCTCATTTCATCAGTCCATAAAACCTTAGAAAAATCAGTCTTGAGATATTTCTTGGCCCAGTCTTGACGTTTCAGCTTGTGTGTCTTGTTCAGTGGTGGTCGTCTTTCAGCCTTTCTTACCTTGGCCATGTCTCTGAGTATTGCACACCTTGTGCTTTTGGGCACTCCAGTGATGTTGAAGCTCTGAAATATGGCCAAACTGGTGGCAAGTGGCATCTTGGCAGCTGCACGCTTGACTTTTCTCAGTTCATGGGCAGTTATTTTGCGCCTTGGTTTTTCCACACGCTTCTTGCGACCCTGTTGACTATTTTGAATGAAACGCTTGATTGTTCGATGATCACGCTTCAGAAGCTTTGCAATTTTAAGAGTGCTGCATCCCTCTGCAAGATATCTCACTATTTTTGACTTTTCTGAGCCTGTCAAGTCCTTCTTTTGACCCATTTTGCCAAAGGAAAGGAAGTTGCCTAATAATTATGCACACCTGATATAGGGTGTTGATGTCATTAGACCACACCCCTTCTCATTACAGAGATGCACATCACCTAATATGCTTAATTGGTAGTAGGCTTTCGAGCCTATACAGCTTGGAGTAAGACAACATGCATAAAGAGGATGATGTGGTCAAAATACTCATTTGCCTAATAATTCTGCACGCAGTGTATAGAAAGAATATTATTGGTATATAACACCCCTGCTTCAATCTGATTTTTTGGGGGGGCACCTGGTATATTACACCAGTTGAAGTTATTTGTTCCAAGAGTGTTTGTCACTCTGTGTAGCTGCAGTATCGCAGCAGAAACGCACACAAATGCTACACAATACAAATGCACTTTAATATACTTTTTATGTTAGAAAGTATATTATAAGTATATTACACCCCTCGGTTTGTCACACCTATCAATAGCAAACCTAAACCACTTTTGTGGCCCTATTAGCTAGCGTTTGGTGTCCCTAACAGTCTGTCCCTGCTCCACACAGCAACCTCTCCTTACACTGGCAAAAGACATAAATAAACCCAATCTGGCCGCCATTTTATATTCAAAGGTAGGGGACATGTCCATGAGCTGATAAGTCTCAATTGGCTGTCCTGTATCACCTTATGGATGTGTCATGGGTCAAAGTTCTTCACAATGAAAAAGAATATGGCGCTGGCGGACATTGCCATATGTTTGCCCGTTCGCCGAACCTCGAACGAGCAAAGTTAGCCACGAAATGCTCAGGCCATCTCTATCTTCAAAGCCTGGGACAGTTTCATGACACCCTGCCAGCACCCTCACCCTGATGCATGGCCTAGTGTCACAAGGAGGGAAAAATTTTGGAAGATGGTGAAGGAGTACATAGCAGACAGTGTCAGCTTTCTCAATGATCCCTCAGTGCCTTACAACTACTGGGTGTCCAAGCTGGACACGTGGCACGAACTGCCGCCAACGTTTTGTCTGAGCGTGTATTTAGTGCTCCTAGTGACATTATAACAGATAAGCGTATCCGCCTGTCAACTGAAAATGCTGACAGGTTGACTCTTATAAAAATGAACAAGGCCTGGATTGACCATGACTTCTCGACTCCACCAGAGGAAAGCTGATAAACATAAAGGCACTTTAAATGTGTTGTTTATAATGTACTGAATACATTGTATTCCCATGCATCCCTTTCACCACAAACAAAGGTATATGGTTAAATCTTCCTTTTCTCATCCTCCTTCTCCTCTTTCATCATATCAACATGCCTATTATTCACATATAATGCCCTAGCATATATGCCCTTCGCATATAATGTTTTACATGGCCAGCTAAGCTGCAGGCCCTCGTATATAATTTTTTAGAGGGTCAGCTCACCAGCAGTCCCTCAACTACAATGTTTTACAGGGTCAGCTCACCAGCAAGCCCTCGGATACGATTTTCCAGATGGTCAGCTCACCAGCAGGCCCTCGCATATCATTTTTTACAGGGTCAGCTCACCTGAAAGCCCTCACATGCAACGTTTTAGAGGGTCAGCTTACCAGCAGGCCCTCGCATATATATTTTTTTACAGGTTCAGCTCACCAGCAGGCCCTCACCTACATTCTTTTACAGGGTCAGCTCACCAGTAGAGTTGAGCGAACCCGAACTGTAAAGTTCGGGTTCGTACCGAACTTTAGCTTTTTTTTGACCCGGACCCGAGCCCGAACATTTACGTAAAAGTTCGGGTTCGTGTTCGGCGATTTTTATGGCGCTTTTTGAAAGGCTGCAAAGCAGCCAATTAACAAGCGTTTAACTGAGTGCCCTTAGAAGCCATCACAGCCATGCCTACTATTGGCATGGCTGTGATTGGCCAACTGCAGCATGTGACCCAGCCTCTATATAAGGTCACTCTGCTATTCTTAGTGTAGGGAGAGGATGCTGCTGCTGTCAGGGACAGATCAGGGATAAATACTAAGAAGAACTGCCTTATAACTCAGCGATATCAATCCAATGGGTTTTGTGGGTGCAGTGCACAGTTTTTTTAAGCCTGCACGGAGCCAACTTCTGCTGAAAACGCATTTTTATTTACTTCAGTTTGTCACTATGAATACCTAATCGGCAGCCATTTTATGCAGACATGCTGGTGCAGCACTATCTATCTATCAGCTTTTTTGCTGACTGTACTTAATTATATATTTTTTTTCATATATGTCTGCTAGTCCAGAAATACAGCTTTTTTTTTTTTTTTCCATATACTGGTCATCTTTGATTACACGTGCATAGGTGACTGGGTCTATGCAGATATCTGATTGGAGCGGACTTAGTGACTTCTTTTTTTTTCTCTTTATCTCTTTATTATGGCTTCAAAGGGGGTGGGGCGGGGTGACACCATTTTCTACCGCACCGGGTGACACCAGCCATAGCAACGCCAACCATTAGGAACCCAGCAAAGTTGAATTCGCAATGCGATTAATATAACCAGTATTAATCGCATTGCGATTACAACTTAGTCAAATTTGTGACACTGCAGCTTCCGAATGAATCTAAAATGGATACTGTCCAGGAGGTGGGAGGGTCTGGGAGGGAGGGTATGATGCTGATTGGCTAGAATGTGTCTGCTGACTGTGAGGTACAGAGTCAAAGTTTACACAATGATGACGAATGGGGGGCGGACCGAACATTGCATATGTTCGCCCGCCACGGCGAACGCGAACAAGCGATGTTCGCCGGGAACTATTCGCCGGCGAATAGTTCGGGATATCTCTATTCATATACTGGTCATCTTTGATTACACGTGCATAGGTGACAGTCACATTTAGGCCACAAATACGGCCATTCATTTACTGCGGTTGAAATAAACCGTGTGTTCATATATTGGTCATCTTTGATTACAAGTGCATAGGTGACAGTCACATTTAGGCCACAAATACGGCCATTCGTTTACTGCGGTTTAAATAAACTGTGTGTTCATATACTGGTAATCTTTGATTACACGTGCATAGGTGACAGTCACTTTTAGGCCACAAATACGGCCATTCGTTTACTGCGGTTGAAATAAACCGTGTGTTCATATACTGGTCATTTTGAATTTAACGTACATAGAATACAATCACATTTAGGCCACAAATACGGCCAATCGTTTACTGCGGTTGAAATAAACCGTGTGTTTATATACTGCTCATTTTGAATTTAACGTACATAGAATACAGTCACATTTTGGCCACAAATACGGCCATTCGTTTACTGCGGTTGAAATAAACCGTGTGTTCATATACTGATCATTTTGGATTTAACATACATCGAATACAGCCACATTTAGGCCACAAATACCGCTGTCATATAGAGTTTTAAAAAGACTGGGTGGAAGACGATGCAGGGGACGATAAGGTCCTAGACCCTACATGGAATGAAGGTCGTGCCACTGACTTTCAGAGTTCGGAGGAAGAGGCAGTGGTGAGACTGAGCCAACAGTGTAGCAAAAGCGGGAGCAGGGTGCAAAAGCAGAGCAGCCGTGGCCAAAACAGTTCGCCTGCTACTGACCACCGTCAACAGGGACCGAGCACACCAAAGGCAGCTTCAAGGAGTTCCCTCGCATGGCACTTCTTCACACAATGTGCTGACGACAAGACGCGAGTGGTTTGCACGCTGTGCCATCAGAGCCTGAAGCGAGGCATTAACGTTCTGAACCTTAGCACAACCTGCATGACCAGGCATCTACATGCGAGACACGGGCTGCAGTGGAGTAAGCACCTTCAAAACCAAGAAAGGGCTGAGGCCCCTCCTGCTCCCTCTTCTGCTGCTGCCTCAGCCTCTTCCTCCGCCTCTGGAGGAACGTTGGCACCTGCCGCCCAGCAAACAGAGGATGTGCCACCAACAACACCACCTCCGTCACCAAGCATCTCCACCATGTCACACGGAAGCGTTCAGCTCTCCATCTCACAAACCTTTGAGAGAAAGCGTCAATTCCCACCTAGCCACCCTTGATCCCTGGCCCTGAATGCCAGCATTTCTAAACTGCTAGCCTTTGAAATGCTGTCATTCAGGCTGGTGGAGACGGACAGCTTCAAACAGCTCATGTCGCTTGCTGTCCCACAGTACGTCGTTCCCAGCCGCCACTACTTCTCCAGGAGAGCTGTGCCCTCCCTGCACAACCAAGTATCAGATAAAATCAAGTGTGCACTGCGCAACGCCATCTGTGGCAAGTATCACCTAACCACAGATACGTGGACCAGTAAGCACGGACAGGGACGCTATATCTCCCTAACTGTACACTGGGTAAATGTACCCAGGCGGATAGCTGTTTGGCGCACGTCCTACCGCCGCCAAGGATCGCAGGGCATCATTCTTTGCCTCCTATTGCCTCCTCTTCCTACTCGGCTTCCTCCTCCTCTTCTACCACCTCTTCATCCGGTCAGCGACAGACCTTCACCACCAACTTCAGCACAGCCAGCGGTAAATGTCAGCAGGCCATTCTGAAACTGATGTGTTTGGGGGACAGGCCCCACACCGCACAGGAGTTGTGGCGGGGTATAGAACAACCGACCGACGAGTGGTTGCTGCCAGTGGGCCTCAAGCCCGGCCTGGTGGTGTGCGATAATGGGCGAAATCTCATTTCAGCTCTGGGACTAGCCGGTTTGACGCACATCCCTTGCCTGGCGCATGTGCTGAATTTGTGCTCAAGTACTCCACCAACATGGCCAGTGGCGATGACGCCGTTATCAGCGTTACAATACCACTTCTATGTCTCCATGAGAAAACACTTAGGGCGATGATGGAAGAGGATATGGCCCAGGATGAGGAGGAGGAAGAGGGGTCATCTCTAATACTTTCAGTCCAGTCTTTTTCAGAAGTGGCTCAGAAAGAGGATTTTTGCAACAGCAGAGGCCAGGTACAAACTTGGCCAGCCAGGGCCCACTACTGGAGGATGAGGAGGAGGATGAGGAGGAGGAGGATGCACAGCAGGGTGGTATCCAACGCAGCTCGGGCTCATCACTGGTGCGTGGCTGGGGGGATACGGAGGACGCAGACGATACGCCTCCCACAGAGGACAGTGTGTCCTTACCTCTGGGCAGCCTGGCACACATAAGCGACTACATGCTGCAGTGCCTGCGCAATGACTGCAGAGTTGCCCACATTTTAACGTGTGCTGACTACTGGGTGGCCACCCTGCTGGATCCCCGTTACAAAGACAATGTGCCGTCCTAATTCCCTCACTGGAGCGTGATCGGAAGATGAACGACACGCTCCTTAAAGCATTCCCGATTGACGCCGGGAAACAAGTGGAAGCACAAGGCGAAGGCAGGGCAGGAGGAAGAGGTCGCCAATGCCGCTGTGTCAGCACCTCAGAAGGCAGGGTTAGCATGGCCGACATGTGGAAAAGCTTTGTCACCTCGCCGCAACAACCGGCCCCAACTGCTGATATGGAGCGTGTTAGCAGGAGGCAGCATTTGAACAACATGGTGGAACAGTACCTGTGCACACGCCTACACGTACTGACTGATGGTTCTGCCCCATTCAACTTCTGGGTCTCCAAATTCTCCACATGGCCAGAGCTTGCCCTGTCTGCCTTGGAGGTGCTGGCCTGCCCTGCAGCCAGTGTACTCTCTGAACGTGTATTTAGCATGGCAGGAGGCGTCATTACAGACAGACGCAGCCGCCTGTCCACAGCCAACGTGGACAAGCTCACGTTCATTAAAATTAAACAGGCTTGGATCCCACAAGACTTGTCTGTACCTTGTGCAGAATAGACATTTATACCATTATCAAACATACATTCTTGTACTCAAGCCAAGTGCAGGATTCTTTTTTTATTTATTTTTTATTTGTCCCAAAATTTTGGGGGCTACCTACCCCAATAAAAAAAAAAAAAAAACATTGTTGGCTACCTGTTCCTCCTTCATTGCTGCCTCCACCTACAACACCACATTCACCGCCTTCTCATCCGCCGACTCCATATCCACCTCCTTCTCTGAGTTGCAGGTTAATAATTTGTAATTTTTAGTTATTTCCCTATCCACATTTGTTTGCAGAGCAGTTGCCATGCTCTTAAGCACATTTTACTGCCTTTTACATCCCTCTAGCCTTTTCAAGGACTATTTTTGAGCCATTTTAATTTAAAAAAATTCCAATTTTAGTGCCCTAAATTGAAAAAATTCTTATTTTCAATTGTCGGGTGACATTTTACCATTTTTGGCATATACAAACCCCTGCTGTGCCTGTGTGACAGGGGCCTAAATCTCTCAAAATCCTCTGTTGTATTGCTGGGTGACATGAACCCCCTTTTGCAGTGAATGAACCCCTGCTCTGCATTGCTGACAAGATCCTAAATCTCTCAAAATCCTCTAATGTATTGCTGAGTGACATGAACCCGCTTTTGCCGTGAATGAACCCCTGCTCTGCATTGCTGACAGGGGCCTAAATCTCTCAAAATCCTCTGTTGTATTGCTGGGTGACATGAACCCCCCTTTGCCGTGAATGAACCCCTGCTGTGCCTGGGTGACTGGGGCCTAAATCTCTCAAAATCCTCTGTTGTATTGCTGGGTGACATGAACCCCCTTTTGCAGTGAATGAACCCCTGCTCTGCATTGCTGACAAGATCCTAAATCTCTCAAAATCCTCTAATGTATTGCTGAGTGACATGAACCCGCTTTTGCCGTGAATGAACCCCTGCTCTGCATTGCTGACAGGGGCCTAAATCTCTCAAAATCCTCTGTTGTATTGCTGGGTGACATGAACCCCCCTTTGCCGTGAATGAACCCCTGCTGTGCCTGGGTGACTGGGGCCTAAATCTCTCAAAATCCTCTGTTGTATTGCTGGGTGACATGATCCCCCTTTTGCCGTGAATGAACCCCTGCTCTGCATTTCTGACAGTGAACTAAATTTAGTGAAAACATCTGTTACTGATCGGCAGATGCGCGACACTGATTATAGCATTCCCACCTGACAGTGGGGGCACAGTGGAAGCACAAGGCGAAGGCAGAGGAGGAGGTCGCCAACGGAGCTAGGGCACCACCAGCACCTGAGAAGGCAGGGTTAGCATGGCCAAAATGTGGAAAAGCTTTGTCAGCCTTGGAGGTGCTGACCTGCCCTGCAGCCAGTGTATAGTGTGAACGTGTGTTTAGAACGGCAGAGAGCATTATCACAGGCCGCAGCCAATGTGGATAAGCTTACGTTTATTAAAATGAACCAGGCATGGATCCCACAGGACTTGTCCGTACTTTGTGCAGAATAGACATTTATACCAGCCTACACCATCCATTCTCGTACTCAAGTGCACTTATTCTTTGTTTTATTTTGTTATATGTCCCAATATTTTGGGGGATACCCCAATTTAAAAAAAAAAAATAACACAAATCAGTGTTGGCTACCTATTTCTCTTCACCGCCGCTTCCACCTACACCGCAACGTCAACCTACACCGCCACATCCACCCCTCCACCGCCTCCTCAACTTCCTACTCCTAGATCCAGAACTTAATTTTTAATTTTTCTGTATTTTATGTTATTTTAAGTCATTTCCCTATCCACATTTGTTTGCAGAACAGTTGTCATGCTCTTAAGCACATTTTTATGCCTTTTGCAGCCCTGTAGCCCTTTCCAGGACTATTTTAGAGCCATTTTAGTGCCCAAAAGTTCGGGACTTCAATGGGGTTCGGAGTCAAGTACGGGTCCCGAACCCGAACTTTTTTTTCAAGTTCGTCCGAACCTGCCGAACCCGAACATCCAGGTGTCCGCTCAACTCACCAGCAAGCCTGCACCTAAAATATTTTACGGGGTCAGCTCATCTGCATGCTTTCGTATATAATTGTCACTCCTGTGACAGGTCTTAGAATGTTTTAAATATTATCTGCACATTAGTGATCTGACAGCCTCTTTTGGTTTCACTTTCTCTGTGCGTTGCTGGTATGTCCACACCTCCTGTTCAGGTGTGGATCATGTGACCTTTACCCATCCCTAATTAGTCTGACTTAACCCATCACTCCTTGCTCTGGATAGCTTAATTTGGTTTTGGAAGAGCTGGAGTGTGGTTCGTGTTGAAGTCCTGTTTCATCCATCATCCTCAGAAGTTATGTGTCCTGCTTGTTGTGTTTTGTATCCCCCCCCCCTGGTTGTTTACTAGGCCTCAGCGAGATGCTAGTTCCTTCACCAGGGAAGGAACGGGCTGTCTTTGCCCTGTCATTACCTTTAGGGCATCCGAGGGTCACTAGGGTTTTCTAGATTCCTGTGTATGGGCATCTCTACCATCGAGAGGTGCCCATACGGATAGGAGTTAGGGCCAGGAGCAGGGTTTTATAGGTGGTAACCCTTTTCCGTCCCTAGCGGTGAGGCCTAGTGTCTTTACCCTTCCTTCTTGTTGTCTTTTGGTGTTCTCCCCTATTACATCCATGACAATAATGTTTTAGAGGGTCAGCTCACCTGCAGGCCCTCACCTACAACCTTTTAGAGGGTCCGCTCACCATCAGGCCCTCACCTACAATCTTTTATAGCTCACCTGCAGGCCCGCACCTAAAATCTATTACAGGATCAGCTCACCAGCAGGCCCACACCTAAAATCTTTTACAGGGTCAGCTCACTTGCAGGCCTACACCTAAAATCTTTTACGGGTCAGCTCACTTGCAGGCCCACATCTAAAATCTTTTACAGGGTCAGCTCACCTGCAGGCCCGCAACTAAAATATTTTACATGGTCAGCTCACCTGAAGGCCCTCTCCTAATTATACCTAATAGGTAATTTGCGCGCATGCTGCCTTGCTTGGATGTGGTAGCGGTAGTTGTTTCTCAGGCTCCCTCTCCGGAATCGAACCATGATTCCCCCGTTACCCATGGTCTACATGGATTGGGCTGAAAATAACATCAAAAGTTGATAGGGCAGACATTTAAATGGATCGTGGCCGTCACAGGGATGTGCGATCATCCACAGGTTATCTAGAGTCACCAAAGTGGCAGCAGGCCCTCGCCCATAATGTTTTAGATGATAAAATCAGCAGGCCCTTGCTCCAAATGTTTTTGAGGGTCACCAGCAGGCCATCAATCATAATTTTACAAGGCTGTGTATGATGCACTCCTTTATGTGTAGCAAAGGGTGTATTGGAGTGCCAGTTCCTTGTAATTTTTGGCAGCCCTTTCACTTTATATACTGTACAAGTAAATATACAGGAAAGAATGTTTCCTAAAAATTCTCTCTCTAAAATCTATATTTCTTTCTTCGGTTTGGTGCGTATTATTGTCAGTCTTTAGAAGTGGCATACTACTCGGACAACATCGTTCCCAACAGCGACCTGGGAGTCCAAGATGCATCCAGACATTCTTCCCATGCTTATCCCGAACTATTTCGGTGGTGTTTCCATCAATTTCTGACCTTTTCCTATGAATCAGGCCCTCCCCCTCTCTTCAGAGCAGGGGGTGCCTTGTTTAATTCTCGGGTTATCCCATTGACTTCCATTATACGCGGGTGCTCAGTAGAGCATCCCGATGTGTTCAGCCAGAGCACCTGAGCATCCGAGCAATTTGGTGCTCGATCAACACTGATATTTATCCAATGTTTATGACCATATTAATATTTAATATAAGTCAAAACAAATCTATATATATAAAGAAGGACGTATATGTGTGTATATATGTTCCGCGATCACTCAAAAACGCAACCATCGATTTCAAAGAAACTTGGCATACACATCCCTTGCTACCTGGAAATGAATCTTGTGGGGGGTCACAGCTCTCTAGAACGTGCCGTTCCTGAAATATTCCCCAAAAATTACCTGCATTAGCCAATACAAGCTTGCATGTTTTTCTCTTCAAATCTCAACTGCCATACACACGGTCACATGTCCCTTATCAGCCAATAGAAGCTTGCAGGCCCTTAGTCTCCACATACACACAGTTTTACCCCAGGTTTCCATAACAACCCAGCCATTTTTCTTCACTGCTGTAGGTCAGCTTTAGGCTAGGGCTACATGACGACATGTGTCGCACGACACATAGGGCACAACTACACTGCTACATGTGTTGGGCGACATTGATGTCGCACCAATGTCGCGCGACAATGTTTATAATGATAGTCTATGGTGTTGCACTGCAACATGTGACACACTGTGACGCGACAGTCGCAGAAAAATCCATCTTGGATGGATTTTTTGCAACTGTCATGTCGCAGTCGCAGGATGTCACATGTCACAGTGCGACATTATAGCCTACCATTATAAAAAAAATTGAGACAAAATGTTGAGCGACACATGTCGTCATGTAGCCCTAGCATTACAGGGGCAGAGCGCTGTGGAGGTCACTGATAAAGGGGTGGGCACTGTGGAGGTCACTTTTAAAGAGGCGGTCAATGTGGATGTTACTGTTAAGGGGGCAGGCTGCTGTGGAGGTCACTGTTAAAAGGGGCAGGGGCCACTATTAAAGGGGCAACTGCTGTGGAGGTCACTGTTAAGGCAGCAGGGTACTGTGAGGTCACTGTTAAGGCAGCGGGGTACTGTGGAGGTCACTGTTAAGGGGGAGGGCCCCTGAGGAGGTCACTGTCAAGGGAATGGGGTGCTGAGAAACTCACTGTTAAAAGGGGCAGGGTGCTGTGAAGGTCAAAGTTAAGGGGATGGGCTGCTGAGGAGGTCCAATTTTAAAGTTTCGGGGCACTGTGGGTGGGTCAGTGGTCAGGGGTGGGGGACTGTGGAGTTCACTGTTAAAGGGGCGGGTGCTATACAGGTTATGGGGGATACTGTCTATCTTTTAACGACACACAAAAACATTAAATGTAATAGATGAAATATATCCGTGCGATGTCGTGTCCTTCTGCTAGTGCTATATATTGAACAGGAGTACAGCAAAAAAATGAGTTTATGCATTAAACTTGCTGAATTTTATTTTTAATTGTTTGCAGCTGATAATTTGCTTTTGTATATGTATGTGTTTAATATATATTTCTAAGATATCAGTCACTTGGCTCATATATTCCAGCTGTTATCTCTTAATATGATGCTTTATTTTATTGCTTGGAAATCACAGCTCATTTCACATTTGCCTTAATTGTTACTGGTTATGTGGCTTATATTTACACGTAAGTTTGCTTTGCGATTGCAATCATGTTATTCATTTTTACCTGTACATAGAGAATTTTTAATTAATTGACAAAAGTGTTTTTTTGCAGGTGTTGAAGGAATTCATATCAGTTGCAAAGTATTCTTCTTAAGTGTAGAGAACAGAAATTAGGGAACATCTTACATGTGCATATTGCAATTAGAACGTCAGTTACAACCAGAATGATAATTACTGAATAGTATACTTAAATCACATCACAAAACCTGAAGTTAAACTGTCATTGGAAAAAAAAATATCTAATTTTACAATACTGCATGTATAACATGTTTTGAAGATCCACAGAAAACAATTATATTGCATGTTTGATCTACTCTACAAATGAGAAGTGGCAGCTGGGTCAAGTCTGTGATTTGCAGATGATATACAGACAGCTTTCAGACATTGTAGTGATAATGTCAGAAGTGTTTCACTTCCGTTTGATGAGACGTCTCACCACAGTGCTGCACTTTGGCTGAAGGAGCTAGTGTTGCACGTTGAAAATAATATGTATGTGAATATATACACAGACAAGTCACATTATTATGACCACTTCCTACTCTCGACGTACAGTAGCTCATGAAGGAGGTCACGTGTTCTGACCTGGATTGGTGGATATATAATATGTGCAATATGCTGTCTGCACACATGTTACATGAGTGGACAAAGAGCACCATTGTGAATAAACAACGTGGAAGCTGCAGAGCACCACATGCTATTAATGTGAGAGTTCACCGCCAGAATGAATGAGCGGGCTACCAGATGTGTGTTTAGGGAACCCTACTGCATATGAGTCTCCAAAGCAGACAGATGGTCACTGGACCTCTGCTAACAAAGTTTCATCGGCTTCAATTTTCACAGCAGTATCTAATTTGAACCTCTGGTGATTGGCACAGTTACCTTCTCCAATGAGTCACATTTTCTGCCTCATCGAATGAATGAATGTTGGCATGACACGTGAGAAACAAGAACATAACTTGGTGGTGTCAGTGTTAGGGTGTGGGGAATGTTTTGTGGCATTCTCTGGGCCCACTTATCCGTGTGGCAGGTACACTCAACCGATTTGGGCATGAACCCATCCTTGCAGATCACACACATGTGGGGATAATTTATATTTTGATGCACATTCAGGGACTGTTATAGAAGGTCTAACTATATGATCAGTGAATTGACCATGTCTAAAAGTATAATTTATTCAAATGTCACTTTTTAATTGCATTTACTTTGCCAGAAATGCTAAACGTGTTTAGAATTTCGTAAGCAATTGAGGAAGAACCACATAACCGAATCCATGTTTCTGCACTCGGCCACACTCAAGGCTCTGCCCTCAGTCAATAGACTCATTACATGTCACACTGACATTTGGAAGCCTCATTGGTGGGACAGGTGGGCAAATTTAATTGAGGAGAGCAGCTTCTTTCCTAAATAGCAATTTTTCTGGTGTGGACAAGCAGCTGCTATCAATAATGTGCAGGCCTATCTGCATACCGTGCTTCTGTGTTCAAAATATTCTTGATGATAAATGACAAATTGTAACTTGTAGGGTATTTTTTAACTAATTAGAATGTGTAAATAAAGGATATAGAAAGTACAGGTTACAAGATGATAAAATCTTTTTGTCTCAATCTTAAAATAGGACACTGTCCCATTGTATGGCTGAAACAAACTAGCCTATAACCTTTGCTACTCTTGTCAAAGATCTGACACTTTCCACTAATATGCTGGTTCTAGTGTGTATCTAACTTGTGAAATAATTAAGAATAAGTGTAAAGGTTTTAGCAATTATCAATAAAAGTTATATTTTAGCTTTTCATTCATGTGACTGCTATAAAATTCAAACAGTCTCTATACTCTGTGGTTACTTATCGGCGCTGCAGATCTACCAAGCGACGTGGGCAAAGTACGCTTCACAGTCAAATAATTCCAAGAGATGATGATCGCGCTGCCTATGAGTGTAGGATTCCACTCCCAGATTCTTTTCCCAAATATGCAGTTGTTTCACCTTGTAGCCAAATAATCGGATTCCAGAGGCTGGCGCACTCCCGTACACCCGCACCCTAGAGAGAAGTTTTTTCGCACAATAGTGAAGTTCCGCTAAAAAACGCATTTATTCTACTTACAAAATAGACATACAAATTCAGCCTTCTAAAATCAGAATGTCCTTATCTCAAGAGTCCACCCGACCCGAGTTTCGCCAGTCCAGCTTTGTCAGGGGCGATAATATCCTCCCTCACGAGGATATTATCGAGGATTTTATCGCCCCTGACGAAGCTGGACTGGCGAAACCCGCGTCGGGTGGACTCTTGAGATAAGGACATTCTGATTTTAGAAGGCTGAATTTTTATGTCTATTTTGTAAGTAGAATAAATGCCCTTTTTTTTTTTGTTCTGCTTGGGCTATACAATAAAAACCACAGCGCCATTAAAGACCGTCTGTTTCCCTTTTTAATTGCTGCATTAAAAACCATAATTCCCAGACACTGGCTGAGTACGGAGGTTCCGTCTATTCAGGACTGGATGGAGGAAATTCTAACTATCAGTCGCTTTGAAAAACTCAAATGGACAATTGCCGGCAACCCTAAAAGATACCTCGGGATCTGGTCCAAGTGGCATGATTACATCTCCACTGGCAAACTATCTAAGTTCTTTGACTAAAGTCTATACATTTGGATCTCTAAGTATTTTTCTTTTCTCCTGTGCTCTTGAATTACCGAATAAAACATGTGACAACTTTTTATTTTCCCCCACATTGTTTGACCCCTTGTTTTGTCTCCCTCTCCTTCCCCCCCCCCCCTACCCCTCCTTTCCCTTCACCATTTTATAAATCAGCTTTGAAATGATTTATATTGATATTTTTTCAAATAATTACTTTGTTTAATATGCTTTTTCAAAATTAGGAAATGTTATTCCTGTGATGACTCAACAGGTTATAATGTATACAAACTTCCATGTATAATGGTGATGTTATCTCACTTTATATTTTTTGTTAAACTTGTATTCATTTGCTATTATATTTGTTAATAAAACAAAAATTTACAAGAATAAATGCACTTTTAGCGGAATTACTTGGTGGAACTTCACTATTGTGCGAAAAAACTTCTCTGCGGGTGCGGGTGTACGGGAGTGCGCCAGCCTCTGGAATCCGATTGTTTGGCTACAAGGTGAAACAACTGAATATTTGGGAAAAAAATCTGGGAGTGGAATCCTACACTCATAGGCAGCGTGATCATCATCTCTTGGAATTATTCATATGACTGCTCACCACTATCCTAATTTGAAAAAAGACAAAGCAATTGACTATGCGTTCTTTGATATCTATTGTATTAAAAAAAAAAAAAAGCTAAATTATTTTTATTTTGTACTGTATGCTTTTCACCTGGTTGTATTTGCATTAAAAAGCATCGTCCACTATACTTTTGAATACAACAATTGTTAAAAGGGTTATCTGGTAACTTATGTTTATGGCCTATTCTCTGGATAGGTCATCAATATCAAATCAGTGGGGATCCAACACCCGGGATCCTAGCTGATTAGCTGTTAGAAGACGCCAGAACTCTATGAGCTCTGTGGCCTCTTCCTAGGACATATGATGTCATCGTACATCGGTCACAAGGCCTAATTGAAGCTCAGCCCCATTGAAGTGAATAGGGCTGAGCTGCAGTACCAGCCACGGCCATTATACAATGTACAGCGCTGTGCTTGGAAAGCTGCTGGCATCTGGTGGGCGCTTGACGGCTCCTGAAACATCTGTGATAATGAGGACCTATCCTGAAGATGGGTTATCATTATCTTTATCTGGATAACCCCTTTAAAAGGAATTTGTCATCAGAAAATGACGTATTATTTATATCATGCTTTTATGTGAAACAGTTTTAAATAGTTTTTTGTGATATTATTTTTATTTTTCCATTTCGGTATCTGTATAAAAAAAAACATTAAATCCTGCAGTTTTCACACTGGCCATTAAGCCTAATAATTGACCACTTCTTGGTCTGTACAGATCACTTTACTGTTATCTGGTTAGGATCACAGGCATGATTACAGTGACAATTATCACCTATATCTATACAGTATATAACAGGATACATTGTTCACAATATATGGTTGTCAAAGTTTATCTACTCCCTTTTGACCTCTGCACAGGTCAAAAACTTTGCCGCCCCTTTAACAGTGACCTCCACAGAGCTCCGTTCCCTTAAAATGTGACTTCCACAACACCCCTCCCCCTTAACGAGCAAATGCTCGTTCATCCAGCAATTCTGATCTTTAAGCATACTTACTTGCCGGCGACAGATTGTGCTGCCTAATAGCAATCTGCCGCCAGCAAACCATTAAACAGTATGGGGAGGAGAAATGGCATAGCGATCGATCCTCCCCGTGCTGCAGAGGAGATCATTGCATGCAATAGCTGCAGTCTCCTCTGTTAGCTAGCAAGCGATTGTCGGGAACGCTTCCCTCCTGACAATCGCTTGCTTAATCTGCCTGTGTAATGCAAGCTTTAGTTCCTACTAGCTGAAGGACCCGGCTTCGCACGGGTATATTTAATCAATTTTATTTAATGTTTGTGTGTGTCATTAAAAGATATCCACTATAACAGTGACAGCCCCACACCCCTTAACACTGCCCCCCCCCCCACAGTACCTCGTCTGCTTAAAATGAGACCTCCACAGCAGCCCATCCACTTAACTTTGACCATTATAGCAGCCTGCCCCTTTAACAGTGAGTTTCACAGCACCCCACCCCATTGACAGTGACTTCTACAGGGGCCCACCCCCTTAACAGTGACCTCTACGGAACCCGGCCCTTAACACTGACCATAGGTTACAGTCCCCTTAACTGACCTCCAGCATTGTCAGCCCCCTTAACAGAGCCCTCCACAGCGACTGCCCCTTTAACAGTGACTGCCACAGTACCTCGCTCCCTTAACAGTGACCTCCACTCTACTCCGATCCTTTGACAGTGGCCTCCTAGTACCCTGCTACCTTAACAGTGACCTCACAGTACCCTGCTGCCCCTTTAATAGTGGCCTCCACAGTTCCCTCCTCCCTTAGCAGTGACCTCCACAGCGGCCTGCCCCCTTAACAGTAACATCCACAGAGCCCTCCCCTTTAGCAGTGACCTCCACAGCTGCCACCCCTTTATTAGTGACCTCCACAGTACCCCATCTCGTTAACAGTGATTTCTACAATAACCTGCCCCTTTAACAGTGAGCTCTACAGCAATCTGCCCCTTAACACTGACCTCCATAGTGGACCATCCCCTTAACTGTGACCTCCACAGCAGCCTGCCCCTAGGGTGACCAAAGGTCCGGTTTTATGCCTTTTGGTTTTTAGACTCCCTGTCCTCCATCCGGCGCAGGGCCTAGACGGACAGAGGGCGTGTCCTTTTGAACAGCTAACTCTCAGAAAGCAGCATTGTGCTGTCTGAGCATGAGCTGCAGGGAGAAAGTCACCCTCCCTCCCACCCCTGCAGTTGACAGAAGTTGATTTTTACCTTTACTTTTCAATCCCCGTCAGCTGCGGGGGGGCCTAATCGAGGCGGGGGCGTGGCTTGGCGGGACCTGAGGGCCCTGCCCCTTTAAAGCTGACCTACAGCAGTGAAGAAAAATGGCTGAGTTGTTATGGAAACCTCGGGTAAAACTGTGTATGTGGAGCTTCTATTGGCTGATAAGGGACATGTGACCGTGTGTATGACAGTTGGGATATGAAGAAAAGGACCTGCATGCTTCTGTTGGCTAATGTAGGTCATGTGATGTGCCATATTTGCATTTTTTGGGGAATATCTCAAGAACGGTACGTCCTAGAGGGCTGAGACCCCGCCTAAAAGTTTCACGGACACCTGATTTACTTGTATGCCAAATTTTGTGATTCTAAATGTGACGGTGCAGATTCCTTTAGCGGACATACACACATAACATACACTCAGCTTTATATATTAGATTGATTATTATCCTTGGATAATAACCTATATTAGGTTATCTGCTTAAATATTCACTTGTCTGGCCACCAACCACCCCCAGACAAAGCCATTGGTGAAATGCACGTCGGGTGTGGTGGGTAAGCCTTGCTGCAGTACTGGTTATGTAGGAGCCATGACTTTTATATTTTTGTGAGATAAATGTGGCACTTGCCTGTACTATATTCATGACTCGTTGTTTTGCTTGTAAACCGTTTGCAGGCTCGCTCTCTTTTTCTTTTTTCTGTATCTCATATGACTATATAACTATATTTTTTAACATTAATTTTCAATAAAGATGTAGTTTTATTACGAAAGCTTGGTTATAGTAACATATAGTAACATTGTATATAAGGCCAAAAAAAGACATTTGTCCATCCAGTTCGGCCTGTTAAACTGCAAGTTGATCCAGAGGAAGGCAAAAAAAAAGAACCTGTGAGGAAAAAGCTAATTTTCTCCACTTAAGGGGAAAGAAATTCCTTCCCGACTCTAATCAGGCAATCAGATAACTCTGTGGATCAACGACCATTGGAAGAAAAGGCAGAGGAGGAGAAGTTGGGGTTGGAGCCACTAACTTAGGTGGTGGCAGAAACCCTGATGCAAGTAGGGCCCGCAATCCTTGGCGTCGGTAGCACCTGTGCCATCAGAGGATATGACTCGCTCCCGGACTCCACAATGTTCACTCAGTGTGCCGTCAGGGAAATGTAGCGTCCCTGGCCGAATGCACTTGTCCATGTGTCGGTGGTTAAGTGGACCTTCCAAGTAGCTGCATTGGGCAGGGCACAGGTGATGTTACAGGACACATGCTGGTGTAAGGCGGGCATGGCACACCGTGAAAAATAGTGGCGGCTGGGGACTGCGTAACGAGGGACGGATGCAGACATCAGGCTGCGAAAAGCCTCAGTGTTCACAAGCCTAAATGGCAACATATCCAGGGCCAGTAATTTGGAAAGTTGCGCATTTAGTGCTATGGCCCGTGGGTGGGTGGCTGGGTATTTGCGCTTAGCTTACGTTCAAATGCCTGTGGCAAGGACATTTGTACGCTGTGCTGGGACAAGGAAGTGGATGTGGTCACTGATGGTGCTTGCAAAGGTCCAGGTGCAGGGCGGGATGCATCCGCGCCTGTGCCTTTGACAGGGGATGGGCCAGCACAGGGGAAGAGGAGGCAGTGGTGTGACCCGCAGGCGCAGATTGTGGACCCAGGTGTTCGTCCCACTTATTACGGTGCATGGATGCAATGTAGCGGATCATGCTGGTGGTGGTGAGGTTGCTAGTGTTCACGCCCTGGCTCATTTTCGTATGGCACAGGCTGCAAACTACTATTCTTTTGTTATCCGCACTTTCCTCAAAAAAGCGCCATACTGTGGAACACCTACCCCTTGACAAGGGAGATTTCAGCAAGGGGTTTCTCCGTGTAACAGTTGCGAGCCTGTGTGGTGTGGCCCGCCTTCTCCCTTTTGCCACCCCACTGCCTCTTCCAGCCTGTTGCAGTGCTGCAGATCCCTCTTCCTCTGTACTGCTGTCCTCGCTCAGCTTTTTACCTTCCCAGGTTGGGTCAGTGAACTCATCGTCCACCACCTCCTCTTTCACTTCCTATCTCTGATCGTCCTCCTGATTTGTTGACCTAACCACAACCTCAGTGATTGACAACTGTGTCTCATCCTCTTCATCAACCTCTTGAGACAGTAATTATGGTTGACTCATTGGCAACTGTGTCTCATCATCATCCACCTCATTAAACACTAATTGCTGTTCCCCACCGTTATGTTCTTGTGACTGTGGATGTTCAAGAGGTTGGGAATCAGGGCACAAGTTCTCATGTCCCTCTTCAAGCATGCTTGGCGAGAGGGCCAAATCAAGTAATGGTGATAATATCCAAGCGTGGGATCACTTGTTTGGCCAGACTGTAAATGGTGGGAGGAACGAGGATAAGGGTGAGGATTGTGTTGACCAGACTCCTGGCTACTGAGACTGGACTTGCTGTAAGACAAGGTGGTGCTTAACCCACTGGAAGCATTATCTGCTGCAATGCAACTGACCACCTGGCCGCTCTGGTCTGACTTCAAGACTAATGTCCTGCGCCACCCTGCGAACTGGGACATAAAGGTAGGTATTTTGGATGATTATTTTTCTTGTGCTCTGACAGCAGGCACTGTTTCTCCGTGCCCAGGGCCACGACCTCTGCGTGCACCATCAGCATCACAGCCACTTCCCCGTCCTTTACTGCTCGCCCTCTTCATTTTAAATGCAATATATGCTTGAAAGTATGTTGCACGTACAGTAGAGTAGGATTTGAAAGTGTATGTGCAAAAAAAATGTACAAAGACATTTGTGATGAGGAAACGTTATACATGACCACCACAGGTAATGTCACAGTTCGCAGTGTCTATGGAAAAAGTGTACTGGAGATCACTGATATTTTAGGGATGCGCACCCTTAAAACAGGAGATGTGGCACGGATAATTTAAATGTCCGCAGAGGACACTGTCTACAGAAAAAGTGTACTGGATGTCACTGATATTTTAGGGATGCGCACAATTTACACAGATGTGGCACAAATAATTTAACTGTCCGCAGCGGCCTATTACACGGTATTTTGAGCAGGATGCTCTAAAAATATATATTGCTGCTGTCACACACAATAGTCCTTAAAAGGACTTTTAGTTCTCTGAAAAGTTTTTTGTATAAAAATCTTCCTATTACACTCCCTACACTGTCTGTCCCTTCTTATGCACAGCTCTCCCTAACACTGAGCAATTTAGCGCAGGTTGCGCTACAAACATATATTATTGCTGTCACACACAGTAGTCCTTACAAGGACTTTGGGTCTATGAAAGAATTTTGTAGAAAAATTTAATTTAATTACACTCCCTACACTCTCTGTCCCTTTCTATGCTCAGCTCTGCCTGACTTAGAAAGAGCCGAACATGTATCATCGGGTGCTATATATCACCCGATGACGCGTTCCGGCCAACCAATCACTATTATGCCAGTGGCCAACATGGCTACTGGCATTACAGAGAGGGCAATACTTACCTGCATGTTTATTGGCTGCTTAGTACTGCCATGTGCCGAGCATAGCAATGCTCGAGCCGAACTGGTACTCGGCCGAGCATGCTCGCTCAACACTAGTTAATACTAATTCCAGTATGGCCGTCCCTCTAGTCGGGTCCTGAACCAGTTAGGAAAGGTAATTGCTTTTGATTATTGCCAAGAACCTGTTTCCTTTATGAGCTATACAAGTTTCAGTTTCCCAGCTATATCTGGGTAGTTGAAGTCCCCCATAATAACCATCTCATTATGATCTGCCGCCTCGTCTATCTCGTTTAGAAGTAGATTTTCTGTGGACTCTGTTATATTAGGTGGTTTATAATAAACTCCTATTAGTAATTAATTATTGTTTTTGCCTCCATGTATTTCTACCCACAGTGACTCCACATGTTCATGTCCCTCATTTATATCTTCTCGGACTGTGGGCTTTAAACAGGACTTTACATAAAGGCAGACCCCTCCCCCTCTCTGGTTTTGGCGATCCTTTCTAAACAGACTGTAACCTTGTACATTAACTGCCCAGTCATAACCATCATCCAGCCATGTCTCAGTTATTCCCACTATGTAACATAGTAACATAGTACATAAGGCCGAAAAAAGACATTTGTCCATCCAGTTCGGTCTGTTATCCTGCAAGTTTATCCAGAGGAAGGCAAAAAAAAAACCTGTGAGGTAGAAGCCAATTTTCCCCACTTTAGGGGAATAAAAAATTCCTTCCCGACTCCAATCAGGCAATCAGAATAACTCCCTGGCTCAACGACCCCTCTCTAGTAGCTATAGCCTGTAATATTATTACGCTCCAGAAATACATCCAGGCCCCTCTTGAATTCCTTTATTGTACTCACCATCACCACCTCCTCAGGCAGAGAGTTCCATAGTCTCACTGCTCTTACCGTAAAGAGTCCTCTTCTATGTTTGTGTACAAACCTTCTTTCCTCCAGACGCAGAAGATGTCCCCTCATCACAGTCACAGTCCTGGGGATAAATAGATGGTGGGATAGATCTCTATACTGACCTCTGATATATTTATACATATTAATTAGATCTCCCCTCAGTCGTCTTTTTTCTAAAGTGAATAACCCTAATTTTGATAATCTTTCAGGGTACTGTAGTTGCCCCATTCCAGTTATTACTTTAGTTGCCCTCCTCTGGACCCTCTCCAGCTCTGCTATGTCTGCCTTGTTTACAGGAGCCCAGAACTGTACACAGTACTCCATGTGTGGTCTGACTAGCGATTTGTAAAGTGGTAGGACTATGTTCTCATCACGGGCATCTATGCCCCTTCTGATGCAACCCATTATCTTATTGGCCTTGGCAGCAGCTGCCTGACACTGGTTTTTACAGCTTAGTTTGCCGTTTATTAAAATTCCTAGATCCTTTTCCATGTCAGTGTTACCGAGTGTTTTATCATTTAGTATGTACGGGTGACTTGCATTATTCCTTCCCATGTGCATAACTTTACATTTGTCAGTGTTAAACCTTATCTGCCACTTATCTGCCCAAGCATCCAATCTATCCAGATGTCATAGTCCTCCTCATATATCACTAATTCCAGTTCCCCAGTACCTTTTTCTTTTTGGTGATGTGGTTTGATTGGGTACAATTTGACCATGTATTTCATATTGGGGCTTCTTTATTCGTTTATACAGATTTTTTTATTAGTTTTTTTTCTTGACACATTCCCTTTAAAAGAAAGTATAAGAAAACATTACCATGCAGATTTAAGCCAATGAGACACTCATAATATACTGTGCTTCATAGTTAAACATGGTTGTGCATTCTTATAATTTTCACTATTCATAACACATTAATATAGGTCTGTCAATTATTGCAAGCAATACTGTGACTTTTTTTTTTTTTATCATGTACTTATGTTTTGAGCTTTATTACTTAGGATATGATGATAATTTCAGTTGCCCCAAAAAAACTAAACATGTTCTTTAAAAATATATATTTTTGTATATTTCATGTAACATATAAGATATTTACAGACATATTCCATAAATTGATGTATAGAAAAATTGCAACAATTTTTATATACTTATATTGAGATTACAAAGTAGATGGGACTAAGCTACAGTACAGTACTAGGTGCAGCCTCATCTATAGAAGTGCTGCTCTATATGGAACAGCAATTCTGTTGATGGCAGAGCCCTACCAGTCACCTATTCTTATAGGCAGTCTATGAATATTTGGGGTCAAGAGGAAAAGCTGTCATCCAAACAGCTATCTAAGGTAAATGGTCTAGAGCAGGGATGCTCAACTTGCGGCCCTCCAGCTGTTGTAAAACTAAAACTCCCAACATGCCTGGGCAGCCTACAGCTATCAACCTACAGCAGGGCATGGTGGAAGTTGTAGTTTTACAACAGCTGGAGGGCCGCAGGTTGAGCATCCCTGGTCTAGAGATTGAGCTACACTATCAGGAGCAGCCACATGTATCGATAGTCAGCTAAGTATGGATCAACAGTCTATTTTAGAGCTCAAGGATCAGAGCTCCCATCAGTCACATACTTATTGCCTATCCTCATTGTAAGTCTCCATTTCTGGAAACCCCCTGAAATGTCTATGAAACATACTTTCCTTTTAAGTTCCTTCAATAGGAATCGTGTTTGAGCTAAAGACAATCCAAGGTTGCAGTAATAATCTCAGATATTCCTAAAAGTAAGGGAAAAAGTTTAGCTTTTTTTTATACTGAGTAATTCCTTTAGTTAACCATAAATGACCAACAGTTTTACAGTATATGAAGCTGTCTGAAAACTTACTGTACTTCATTGAGTATGACCTGACCTGATGAAGGCAGAGCTAGTCACATCAGTAAATATTTAAAACATATTGTCAACCAAAAGCAATCTACAAAATCCATGTGTGCAAAAAAAGCAAATCAAATGGTTGTTCAGTACTACAGTACATCAAATGCTGTAAATAGCAAAGATTTTTCTAATTGTTGTAATAACAGTTCAGTTGTGATCCACGTGGGGGCTATAGAATGCTAAGAGAGCCTTAAATAAATGTTTATTATTTTTAAATTTATTTTAGTATAATGATTGTACATGTTCAAAATATTATATTAAAGTAAGCATTTACAAACACTGTGCAGGTTTATAGGCATGTTCTTATATTTTTGCACTGCATATTATTGATACCTTAATATCGCATATGTCTATTAAATCATGTAAATTATTTAACATTTTTTTTTTTTTTTTTAATTTATGTTTTTATTAGTTTTTCAACAAAGAACAGAGGGTAACAGGGTACCAAGGTTGAGGCACGCAGGCCTTTCCGGAGTCACAAATGAGTACATTGCATTATTACTTAGCATTACACCATAAGTTTAAATTGCATATTCAAGACACCAAAAAGCCTCATTTTGTCAGGCTGTGTGACCTTATACTGGAGAATGAATAACCTAATATTAGATTAATTCACCAAGCTTTAAGTCGATGTTTGCATTTGTGTTGGTGCATGTGGGGATCAAGTCGGCCAGGGCTCAATTTCCGTTGTGAGAGGGGGAGGGAAAAGGACTAATTTTTATGTATACTAGCTTATTTCTCTGAGTTAATTCCTGTCTCCCATTGCCACTAGTGTAAAGGTTTCCTACAGGGGACTCAGTCACTGTAAAGGTAATAAACCTAAGTCATGTTGTGGGGTGTCATTGAGCAAGGTTACTAAATACTTTTACTTTTGTGGGTTTCTGTAGGCTGACCAGAGAAGCCATTTTTTCAGAAATGTGCTATGTGATCGCATCTCCCATGAAGATAATTCTTCAAACCTGTGAATTTGATCTATTTTTTGGATCCAATCTTCTGTAGTTGGGATGTGGGGTTGAAGCCAGTGCTTGGGGAGCAGAAGGCGCGCTGCAATCAACATTTGGGTAAACACATAAGGTGGCTTCACCTTTTGATCAGCTGAAGGAAGGGATAGGAGAGCCAGTTGTGGTGAAATTTGGATAGAGGTCCCACATATCTTGTTTGATTGTGCGAATATCTCTATCCACCATTTGTGGATGGTAGGGCAAGTCCACCATATATGCAAGAAGGTACCTCTTCCCCCATGACACCTCCAGCATACGTCCGAAGCGGAGGCGGAGTATAGTGATGTTTTGTCTGGTGTTTTATACCATCTGGTAAGAATCTTGTAATTATTCTCTTGGATCCGGACGCAGCGGGAGGCCCCATGGGGAGAGCTCAGGATTTTGGGGAGACTGTGAAACGGGATCACTATATTGAGATCTCTTTCCCACCCAAAGATGAATGATGGCTTAGCAAGTATAGGTGGCGAGCGGAGTTTGCTATGTATCATCGAGATGAGTTTCTTAGGTGGGGAAGGAGTTGATATGATTGATTCAAACCACACTATGGGGCGATGTAGGTCACCTATATTTATGTGTTGTTTTAAGTAAGCTCTGATGTATATAATGGTAAAGGTGTCACATGGGTGTGGATTTAGGAGGGCGTTCATTGATTGATGGTCTAACCAATCCCCCGTAGGTAGTGCCAGGTTCCCCACTTGCAATACTGAGGACCTGAGCCCTTGGGAGGTGGCGGATCTTAAGGTAGGGGGAGCTGTATCAATAATGTCCTTTACTGTCAGAAGAGGGGAGGGAAAAGGGACAGAGCCATGTGAGGACAAAAACCATTTCCAGACCTCTAGCGCTGCTTTTATTAATGGGTAATGAGCAAATTGGCCTGGAATAATCGTTTGGGAACCAAGGAGTAGTGCTCTAGGGGGGCTCTTTAAAATATCTACTTCTGCTTCCACCCAAAGCGATTGAGGGGAGGGTCGCAACCAGGCCACTACTCGAACAAGGAGGATAGCCCTGCCATAGTTTTCTGGGTTTGGCAAGCCAATCCCTCCTTCATGTCTAGGTCTAGTGAGCAGAGAATAAGACAACCTAGCCTTTTTATTATTCCAAATAAAAGATCTAAACTTTTTGGCTATTTGCTCATAGTAATGTCTGGGGACCGTAATGGGTAGTACCTGTTGCATGTAGGTTAGTCGAGGGAGGATTAGAGATGCCAGAAGGTTTTTGCGCCCGAACCAAGAGAGAGTTGGGTTGGCTTGCGCCAGTTTGTCTATGGATTCAAATAAGGATTTCCTTAGAGGAGTATAGTTGAGGGAAAAGAGATCATGTATGTTAGGGCTGAGTTTTACTCCTAAGTATGTGATAGTATTTGAGGACCAGTTAAAGGGTGAATCTACCATCAACTGATTCTTTGTAGATTGGGGTACTCCCATACAAAGGACTAGTGATTTACCCGCGTTGATTTTAAAGTCTGAAACTATACTGAAGCTATTCAAGTGGGATTGAATACGTGGAAGGGAAACTTTAGGGTTGTTTGTCATTATAAGGACGTCATCCGCAAATGCTGCAACTTTTTGCTCCCTGCCTCCCAAACATAGACCTGAAATCTCTCCGTCTCTTCTTATGTTAGCAAGGAGAGGCTCTAGTGCCAATATAAATAAGAGGGGTGAAAGGGGGCAGCCTTGTCTTGTCCCATTGCTTATCAAGAAAGGGGCGGATAGGCTTCCGTTAATTTGTACTCTTGCTGACGCCTGCTCATACATGGCGAATGTTGCCTCTATGAAGGGACCAGGCAGGCCGAATCTCTGAAGAGTAAGTTTTAGGTATTGCCAATTTACCCTATCAAATGCCTTCTCCGCGTCTGTACTCAGAAGGAGTAAAGGGGAGGAAAGTCTCTTGGCATGACAGATGACATTTATCACTCTGGATGTGTTATCTTTGCCCTCTCTTGCGCGGATAAAGCCTACCTGGTCCCCATGTATAAGAGTGGGTAGAAGAGAGGCTAGTCTATTTGCTAACATCTTAGCTAAGAGCTTGAGATCTATGTTTAGGAGGGATATGGGCCTATAGCTGGAGCATTGTTTAGGATCTTTCCCTTCTTTTGGTATGAGGGTAATGTGTGCCATAGTCATGTCTCTTGATAATGGGCAACCCAACAGGGATTGGTTACAAACCCTCAAAAGGCGGGGGAGGAGAATTCCTTGAAAGGCTTTATAATATGTGAGAGGGAGACCATCTGGACCTGGGCTCTTTCCAGTTGGCATTTGTAGCATTGCGTTTTTGAGTTCTAGATTGGTAAAAGGGGCTTCTAGTTTAGATTTTTGTTCTGGTGAGAGATAGGGTATTTTGGATGAGTCCAGGAAGCTTCCTATAACTGAAGTTCTTTTGTCAATAGGTTCTGTGGGTGGTAGGTTATACAGGTTACTATAGTAGTCCCGAAATTGCGCAGCAATCTGGGCTATAGAAAAAATCGATTTACCATCTGATGATGATAATTGGTGAACATAATTGGAAGACCTCCTTCCCTTGATCCTGTTCATCAAGAATTTTGTGGCCTTATCTCCATGAGCAAAGAACTTGTGTTGCATGCTCATAAAGTACTTTGCTGTTTTAGCTGATAAGAGAGATTTGAGTTTCGCTCTATATTCAGAAAGTTCTTTTAGCTGTGAGTTTAAGGGGGAAGATTTGTGGCAAGACTCGAGACTCTGTATTTTTTTGAGGACCTCATCTATTGCTTTCTCTTGCGATTTCTTTTTGAAAGAACCCATACTAATGAAGTGGCCCCTAATAACTGGTTTATGGGCATCCCACAAGGTATTGATAGAGGTATCTGCACTGTCGTTCAGTGAGAAATAATCCGCTAGGTGTTTGGAAGCTTGATCTATCAGCTTTTGGGAGTCCAATAGAGTTTCATTTAGACGCCAATTGAAACATGTAGGGTTTTTGGAGGGAGCTAGAATCTTAATAAATATAGGGGAGTGGTCTGATAGATGAATAGATCCTATTGATGCTGTGCTACAAAGGTGGAGGTGTTCCTTAGATATGAACAAGTAGTCCAGCCGGTGGTATGTGTCATGGGCTGAAGAGTAGAAGGAGTAATCTAGTGCGTTAGGATGGAAGGAGCGCCATGAGTCGACTAGGTGAAGGTCCCACAAGTTTTTCCTGATGAATTTAAGGGATTTGCCTGAGTGGGAAGATTTGTGTGATGATATATCTAACTGAGGGAATAGGGCCACATTTAGGTCTCCTCCCATTATCACGATCCCTTCTTTGAAAGGGTTAACAATTGGGACAATATTTGCGATCCACTGAGGTTGATTGGTGTTAGGACCGTATATGTTGATGAAAGTATATATTTGTTGGCCAATAAAGCCCTTAATCAGCATATACCTCCCTTCTGGGTCCAAAATTTGATCTGTTAGCTTAAATGGGATCTTTTTGTGGAAGCCTATGCTAACCCCACATGAAGCGGAGGAATTGCCCCCGCAATGGAACCATTCTGAGTAATAGGAGAACTGCATGTTGGGGTAACGATTGAACCTGTAATGTGTCTCCTGGAGGAACACCACTTCAGCCTTCGCTTTCCTCAAAATGGCAAAAACCTGACTCCTTTTAGAAGGGGAGTGAAAGCCTTTGACATTGTAGGAAGCAATGTGTAAGTTAGCCATACTGTGAGATGTAGGTGTAGGTACCTCTATGCTGGTGGTGTCTCCTCCAGGAGAGCAACAGATTGTCAAGCGTTCTCTTTTCTGGATATGCAGCAAATGTCAGTGTACCACTGTGACCATGTGTAGTGGGTAGAAGCGTCTCATACCTTGGGGAAGAAACAGGATAAGAATATAGAACATAACAAGAAAAAACAAACAATAAAGAACTAAGCATACATGTATATGCTACACTCATTAGGGGGAAATGTGGTCTTGTGACCGATAAAGAGGTCATATAACACCTCAGCTAGTGCTATAAAATTATCAGGGATGGAGCGTCTTCCAGAAAGTTGGGTAAGAATAAACAATTAAGCAGCTTCACCTATATTAACATTTTAGTAGACATATATTCCGGGACCTACTCAGGAGAGAAAAAGTAAGAGAATAGTAATATACAGTCCCGTTCCTACTGAAATGGATTCCTATGTCCTGAGTTAAGGATCTTGGGAGGAGCTTCTTGGTGTGAACTGTAAACCTCTCTTTCTGGATCTGGAGTTCTTCGGGGTGCGTGGGACCTCAAAAGGAACTATTTTGGGCAATTCTGGAAGATCTCTCAGGTCTTGATAGAGTTCCCAGTTCTCAATTGGTAATGGGTCGATATTTAAGATGTCGTAGGTAGCAAACAGGTCAGTGAAGGAAGTGATGAAAACTTTTTTTCCAGAAACGGAGAATGAGAGTCCGAATGGGTAAGACCACCGATATAAGATTTTGTGAGACCTGAGCCAGTCGGTCAATGGCTTCAGTGCACGTCGTTTCCTCAAGGTAGAGGGGGCCAAATCTTGGTATATTTCAAGTTTGGAGTCTTCATACGATAAATCTGTTGCGTTGCGTGCTGCCTCCAAGATGGCGGATTTGACCGGAAAATTCAGAAACTTGCAAATAATGTCTCTGGGTGGATCAGAGGGCTTGGGTTTCGGGCGGAGAGCCCTGTGCGCCCTTTCTATAATCACATCTTGTGGGAAGTCAGGCCCCAAAAGAGAGCTGCAGATAGTAAGGACAGTAGTCGGAATGTCACCTGGTAATATCGTTTCCGGTATCCCACGAATCCTTAGGTTATTGCGGCGCCCTCTATTTTCTTGATCTTCGATCATGTTATGGAGCCCGTTTAGGTAAGTAGAGCATCTGTTTAGGGCATCTGTCGTAGCGGCTTGGTGGTTTAGTGACGCCGCCTGGAGAGACTCCACGGATTCAACTCTATCTCCGATGTGCTTTAACTCCTGCCTGAACGCAGAGATTTCCGTGAGAATGGGTTCCATGACCCTGCTCAGGGCTCGATCCAGGTATTTTCTGGTGAGGGGAAGGTCATTACTGGCCTGCGGTTCCTCCGCTTCACTTTCTCCCTCCGAGAGAGCCGGGGCACGTTTCTGGGCTTTTGCCTGTAGTGTCGGCGCCATCTTGGCTTCTCTCTGTGCGACCGTTGCGGCAGCTTTTTTAAGGAATTTCTCCATTTCTCCAGGAGGAATTTGATTTTTAGATATGGTGGAGTGTTCACCTTGCTTTTGGTTACCAATTTTAACCATTCTCGCCCGAAGAAGCTGCTGGTAGCTGGTGTTATGCTCAGACCTCTTAGGAGAGCTGTGAACTATGCAGCCATCTCCGTCCGGCGCTAGCTCCGCCCCCCATTATTTAACATTTTGTTTGATATACAAGGGGTCAGTACAGAGATCTATCCCATCATCTATTTATCCCCAGGACTGTGACTGTGACGAGGGGACATCCTCTGCGTCTGGAGGAAAAGGTTTGTACACAAGCATAGAAAAGGATTCTTTACGGTAAGAGCAGTGAGACTATGGGAAATCTCTGCCTGAGGAGGTGGTAATGATAAGTACAATAAAGGAATTCAAGAGGGGCCTGGATGTATTTCTGGAGCGTAATAATATTACAGGCTATAGCTACTAGAGGGGGGTCGTTGATCCAGGGAGTTATTCTGATTGCCTGATTGGAGTCGGGAAGGAATTTTTTTATTCCCCTAAAGTGGGGAAAATTGGCTTCTACTTCACAGGTTTTTTTTTTTTTGCCTTCCTCTGGATTAACTTGCAGGTTAACAGGCCGAACTGGATGGACAAATGTATTTTTTCGGGCTTATGTATAGCTATTATGTATAGCATATAGCTTGCTGCTTTTTCAAGGCTGCTAATCAAGTGCTGGTCTAATCAAGTGCTGGTCTGCAAGTGCATTGGAGATATTCAGGAGACAAACTTAGTCTAACTCAGAGTTTTTCCACTGTAGCAGAACTTCAGTGGTGTTTCTGGTGGATACTCAGACACTGTGTTTCAAAAGAGCAGAACTTCAGTGGTGTTTCGGGTGGATACTCAGACACTGTGTTTCAAAAGAGGCTGCTAATCAAGTGCTGGTCTAATCAAGTCCTGGTCTGCAAGTGCATTGGAGATATTCAGGAGATACTCAGGAGGTAATCTGGAGGTGGATACAATCTAAAGAAGTAAGATTTGTTTGTCTAAAAAATTTTCCCCTCTTTGCAATAGCAGACCTGGTTCTGTGCAGAAATTGTTGTGCTTTTATTTCAGGTTCCACTCTTCAGAGGTTTGGATACTGTCTGATCTGTAGACAGCTCTCCATAATGCAACAGGAAATTACCTTTTTGAAACATGAGATTTGTAAATTAACCATTAAACAAACTCAGGCTGAGAACATTGCAATGCCACTGCCACAGAGGCCCCCTAGAAATGGAAGATGGGTTACTGTAGGTTCTGGTAGACTGAGAGTTGTGGATAGAAGATATGTCCCACAGTCTGTGGCTCTCCATAATTCATTTGCAGCACTTTCAGAGTGCAAGAGCAACATGGCGGATGGCTCAAGCACAGTGGGTGAGAAACAATCATCTCCCATGCCTAAAGTATGCAAGACTGCAGCCAAAGACAAAAAGGAGAAGGTGAGGACTGATAGTAAGCAGCTGTTGGTGGGCGATTCCATCATAAGAGGTGTGAAGTTTGAGGAGAATGGTGTTGTGAGAGGTCTCCCTGGTGCTACCGCTAGCAGGGATAGACGACGGATCCTTAATATTGTTAGGCAAGCAAAGCAGGAAATGGAAGTGGATGTTATTGTCCATCTTGGGACAAACGATCTGGCTTGCAATGAGGTTTCAAAGGTAAAAGAAGCTTTTCACACACTTGTAAAGGATATACGGGAGGTTGCATCAACTGTTTCATTCTCTGCAGTTTTGCCTGTGCATAACCTTCAGCATGACAGGAAGATGCGCATTAAGGAATTCAATGTATGGCTTGGTGAATGGTGTCGGAACCAAGGGTTTGGCTTTGTGTCTCATGTTAGCTCTTGTTGGAATGGAAAAGAACTGTACAAGAAATATGGTTTGCATCTTTCTCTCAAAGGAACGAATGTCCTCGGTGAACAGTTCCAAGTATTTGCTAAGGAGCATTTAAACTAGGAAAGGGGGGCAAAAGATTGATAATCCAGCAGTCCGACTGCCCCCCGAAACAATGCCAGAAGATGCCAGTAGCACAAAGGTTAAGAAATGACAAGCTCAGATTCTTATCTACAAATGCTTGCAGTTTAGGGAATAAGATCAATGAACTTGAGGCTATAATGACATCTGAGAATATAGATGTAGTGGCTGTTACTGAGACGAGGTTCAAGGGGAGTAATGACTGGGATATATCAATACCAGGGTTCTCTCTATACAGGAAAGACAGAGAAGGCCAAAATAGCTAGTTCTGCCAGGAGTACAGATATTCTAAATTCCCTACTGGGATTATCTCTACAGCAAGTAGTTGAAGAGCCAACCCGGAAGGAGGCCATTTTATATTTAGTATTCACAAATGGGAATTTGGTATATGATATTACTGTAGGGGAAAGCTTGGGATCTAGTGATCACCAGTCAGTGTGGTTTACTATAAGTTTAAGATTTTAGAAAAACTGACTTTTCCAAAATTAGATTAGTGGTATACAAGTCCCTATCAGATTGGAACAGTTTCATTGGAGTCCAGGAGAAATGGGACTACTTAAAAGAGGCACTATTGAAGGCAACAGAAAATTGCATTAGGCTTGTCAGTAAAAGCAAAAAAAAAGGAAGAGACCACTGTGGTACTCAGCAGAAGTGGCCAAAATCATTAAAAACAAAAAGATAGCATTTAGGAATTATAAAAAAAACTAAACGAGGATGACAGGCAAATTTATAAGATTAGGCAGATAGAGGCCAAACAAGTTATAAGAGCTTCTAAAACACAGGCAGAAGAGAAATTTGCTCAGTCAGGGAAAAAAGGCGATAAGGCATTCTTCAGATACATAAATGAAAAAAGGAAACTAAAACAAGGAATTACAAAATTAAAAACAAAAGGAAGGTATATGGAAGAAGATAAAGAACTAGCTGACTGCCTCAATGAATACTTCTGTTCAGTCTTTACAAAGGAAAATGAAGGAAAAGGACCTCAGTTAGGAAAGAAGACTAATTAATCTTTTGATGCATGTGTCTTTACAGAGGAAGAGGTTCTAAGTCAGCTGTCTAAAATCAATACAAATAAGTCACAGGGGCCTGATGGGATACACCCAAAGCTATTAAAAGAGCTCAGCGGTGAACTAGCAAAACCATTAACAGATTTATTTAACCAATCACTGGCAACAGGAGTCGTCCCAGAAGATTGGAAATTAGCTAATGTTGTGTCCATTCACAAGAAAGGTAGTAGGGAGGAATCGGGCAACTATAGGCCAGTAAGCCTGACATCAATAGTGGGGAAATTAATGGAAACCATACTTAAGGATAGGATTGTGGAACATCTAAAATCTCATGGATTGAAAGATGAAAAGATGAAAAACAGCATGGGTTTACTTCAGGTAGATCATGTCAAACTAATCTTATTGATTTTTTTGATGGGGTGACTAAAATAATAGATGGAGGAGGTGCAGTAGACAGCTTATCTAGACTTCAGTAAGGCTTTTGACACTGTCCCACACAGAAGGCTTATCAATAAATTGCAGTCTTAGGACTTGGACTCCCATATTGTTGAATGGATTAGGCAGTGGCTGAGGGACAGGCAACAGAGGGTTGTAGTCAATGGAGTATATTCAGACCAAGGTCTTGTTACCAGTGGGGTACCTCAGGGATCTGTTCTGGGACCCATATTGTTTAATATCATTATCAGCGAAATTGCAGAAGGCCTCGATGGTAAGGTGTGTCTTTTTGCTGATGACACAAAGATTTGTAACAGGGTTGATGTTCCTGGAGGGATACACCAAATGGAAAAGGATTTAGGAAAACTAGAGGAATGGTCAAAAATCTGGCAACTAAAATTTAATGTTGATAAGTGCAAGATAATGCACCTGGGGCGTAAAAACCCAAGAGCAGAATATAAAATCAGTGATACAGTCCTAACCTCAGTATCTGAGGAAAGGGATTTAGGGGTCATTATTTCAGAAGACTTAAAGGTAGGCAGACAATGTCATAGAGCAGCAGGAAATGCTAGCAGAATGCTTGGGTGTATAGGGAGAGGAATTACCAGTAGAAAGAGGGAGGTGCTCATGCCGCTCTACAGAGCACTAGTGAGACCTCATTTGGAGTATTTTGCTCAGTACTGGAGACCATATCTCCAGAAGGATATTGATACTTTGGAGAGAAATCAGAAAAGAGCTACTAAACTGGTACATGGATTGCAGGATAAAACTTACCAGGAAAGATTAAAAGGACCTTAACATGTATAGCTTGGAAGAAAGACGAGACAGAGGGGATATGATAGAAACTTTTAAATACATAAAGGGAATCAACAAGGTAAAAGAGGAGAGAATATTTAAAAGAAGAAAAACTGCTACAAGAGGACATAGTTTTAAATTAGAGGGGCAAAGTTTTAAAAGTAATATCAGAAAGTATTACTTTACTGAGAGAGTAGTGGATGCATGGAATAGCCTACCTGCAGAAGTGGTAGCTGCAAATACAGTGAAGGAGTTTAAGCATGCATGGGATAGGCATAAGGCCATTCTTCATATAAGATAGGACCAGGGGCTATCCATAGTACTCAGTATATTGGGCAGACTAGATGGGCCAAATGGTTCTTATCTGCCGACACATTCTATGTTTTTATATGTTTCTATGTACTATGTTACAATCAAAAAATTTAAATCGCAAGATCCTTATTTATCACACTGCTAAATGTTATATACAACAGATCCTTAGTTACTTATTCAAATTTCTTCTCTTATCAAAGCAAATTAGTTTTAAGTTGCCATAAATAAGAATTTTTAAGCATTCCTAATTAAGTCCTGAATATATTATTCATATAAAATAGATCTAATGGACACTATGAGAATCCAAACCGGATAAATCAGCCAAACCCATTTACAATAAACGTACTGGGTTTGTACAGTGCCTTTGGACTTTTCTGATTGATTCTGAACAAATCAAAACAGAAAAATGTGGCATGTTCCATTGGGTGATGTATGTAAAAAACCTTTCACCCAGAGAAGCATTTCTTTTAGGGATCATTAACAAGACCGTATGGCCGTGGTGCCCCTATTCCTGACCACAAATAGCGGTCGGCAATACACGGGCACCGACCATTTGAACTCCGTGCTGCAGATGTGGACACTGACTTGAATGAGTTCACGATCTGCAAGATATGGCAAAACAGGGCTAGGAACAGAGCCCCTCACCATGTATAGGTGAGAAATGGAATGGAATATATACTCCATTTAAAGGATAACTGTCATATTTATTTTTATTTGCTAGTTCATTAGAGCTAGGCATGTATACCTGAGTTAGTCTGTCAATGATTGCCAAAAGATCTGTAATTACCTTATAATAACAGCTTAAAAGACCGTAGCTATGGCTCATCTGTCTCCGGTTAGGAACACAGAGGGGCGGTCCTTCACACTGCATGCCTTCAGAGTGAGGAGGCGTGTCTCTCAGTAATCCAATCTGATTGGCTGGCAGGGAGCTGCTAGCTACAGCAAGTTTGTATTTGACCTGAGGGAATGCAGTTTTGGCCTCCGAGAACTGGCAGAGGAGCCATCTTGAGAAGATCCGCATAGTGTAGGATTCAAAACAGCCGTAACTAAGGGAAAACTCAAGGAAAACGGTGGTAAGTGAAGAAACTAAAGATTGCTTTATGCATAATGCTGCTGCAGCAGTAACACATGCTAAAAAAATTTTTTTAGGAAAGTATGACAGTTATCCTTCAATACGTGACCTGCTGCCACCTTACATACCTTCCCCCTCTGCTCAGACCTGTGGGGAAGAGGACCATGTGCCCCTAGACAGTGGACCCGTGACAATGAATCTGCATTGCCGTGCTCTGAGCCTGTGCGATGCTCAACAAAAAATGTGAAGTCTTGCAACGCCAAAAACCCCTGAGTCACTCTCGCATTCTTCCCTTTATTTTGTGCCATCCATTTTAATGGAGAATGATCAGTGATCAGCTGAAATTGTCTCCCCAGCAGATAGTACCTAAGGGACTCAATTGCCCACTTAAGGGCTAAGCATTCCCTTTCTATTATTGCATAATTCTTTTCTGCAGAGGATAACTTTCTGCTAAGGTACATGATAGAATGTTCCTCACCATTAACCACCTGAGAAAGGACGGATCCTAACACAACATCTGAGGCATCTGCTTGAACCAAAAATTATTTTCTGAAGTTGGGAGCAATCAACACTGGCCTTTTACATAAGACCTCTTTCAACCTTCGAAATGCTTGCTCTGCTGTCTCACTCCATTTTACCATGGTGGATTTGGACCCCTTGGTAAGATCAGTGAGAGGAGCTGCTAATGTGGCAAAATTTGGTACAAACCTTCTATAATATCCAGCTATCCCTAAGAAGGCTTTGACCTGCTTTTTGGACACCGGTTAATTTAAGGCTTGATGACACCTCGCCCAATGTTGTACCCTAGGTAACAAGCTTCTTCTAGGCCTATGGTACATTTTTTTGGATTCACGGTTAAATCAGCTTCCGAAATTGAGTCCAGAACCGCTTAGACTTTTTCAAGATGGGACTCCCAGTCTGAACTGAAAACAACAACATCATCTAAATATGCAGCTGCATATCCTTGGTGAGGCTGTAAAATAAGGTCCATCAGCCTCTGGAAAGTGGCTGGGGCACCATGTAAGCCAAACGGGAGGACAACATACTGGAAATGGCCATCGGGTGTAGAAAACGCTGTTTTTTCCTTGGCCTTTTCAGTAAGGTGAACGTGCCAATAACATTTAGTGAGATTAAGAGTTGTTATATATCTGGCAGGCCCTAACCTCTCAATCAACTCATCAACCCTTGGCATAGGATAGGCATCGAATTTTGATATTTCATTTAACTTCCGGAAGTCATTACAAAATCTTAGACTACCATCAGGTTTGAGAATGAGGACTATGGGGCTTGACCAGCCACTTTGTGATTTCTCTATCACCCCTAGAGAGAACTTATTTTTTTACTTCCTCTGAGACGGCCTGCCTCTAAGCCTCTGGTACCCGATATGGCTTCTGTATTACCTTTTGTCCAGGCTCAGTCACAATGTCATGCTTTATGACAAGGGTTCGGCCTGGTAATTCTAAAAATGTCTTTCTATATCATTGTAAAAACTCCCTAGCCTCTTGAGTTTGAACTGCTAACAGGGTTTCTGCGATACGAACCTCTGGTATATACTTACTAGAACCTCCCGATCCTTCCAGGGTTTACTTAGATTTATGTGATATATTTGAAGGGGTTTTCTTTTCTCGGTTGATAAACTCTGTAATTTACTTCTTTTGACTTTTCACCTTACCACTTGGCCAGAAACGTACTTTCTACCGTGGGTATTAGTACTAACACGCGTTCGCCTGGTTGAAATGTCCTGACCTTAGCCGACCTATTGTAAACCCGGGCTTGTGCTTCCTGGGCCTGCTGCATATGCTCTCAAACAATCGGCATAACTGCTGCAATTCTGTCCCGCATTTGAGCGATATATTCAATAACACTTTTGTGAGGGGTATGCTCTTGTTACCAGGTCTCTTTGGCTACGTCCAAAAGCCCTCAAGGATGTCTACCATATTGGAGCTCAAATGAGGAAAACCCTGTTGATGCCTGTGGCACCTCCCGTATGAAAAACATGAGATAGGGCAACAGGCAATCCCAGTCCTTTTCATCTTTATCAACCACCTTTTTAAGCATCCCTTTAAGTGTTCTATTGAACCTTTCCACCAGACTGTCAGTCTGGGGATGATATACTGAGGTACGTAAATGCAAATTTTTTTACAGCTGGTGTAGCTCCTTAGTAACGTTGGACATAAAAGGCGTTCCTTGGTCTGTTAGAATTTCTGTGTTTACCTGTACGGGTAAACATTTGGAACAGTTATTTTGCTGTGACCTTAGCAGATCTGTTCTTAAGAGGTATGGATTCAGGATAATGGGTGGCATAGTCTAGTACAACCAAGATATTCTGGTGACCTCTGGTAGACTTAGGAAGTGGGCCAACTAATTCCATAGCAATGCGCTCACAAGGAACCTCAATTATAGGCAGCAGTATTAGGGGGTTACAAAAATGTGGCCTAGTGGTGTGGATTTGACACTCAGGGCATGAATGGCAGAAATCCTCTACAGCCTTATAAATACCGGGCCAGAAAAAGTTCAGTTCAATGCGCTCTTTTGTTTTTTCCACCCCAAAATGCCCTCCCAGAATATGGGAATGAGCTAGTTCCAATACCATACGGATATGGGACTTGGGTATGACCAGTTTCTCTACAACCTCTGTTTGTGTTTTCTTTATCCTGTAAAGTAAATCATTATGTACAGCGAAGTGGGGGTACACCAAACCCATAACTGGTTCCTGGGGTACCCCATTAATTACTTTCACATTTTTTCAGGCACTCACTAGACTGGGAGCCCTCATTTGTTCATTACCAAAGCAGCCCCGGGAGACTTGTAAGTTTGAAAACTCTATCTCCGGAGGAGATTCCTCTGGGTCCCCCGCCAGAACCTCTATTGGGAATTTATCAGGCTCCCCAACCCCAGAGGTACTGCATTATCAGGTGCCACAGAAGCATCACGCATATTATGCAAGTTGTCCCCCAACTTAGATTTCTTATTTTCCCATAAATCCCAAAGCAAAGGAAAATCACAACTAATAACAGCTCAGTGTAACCGGTTTTTAATCGCACCCACTTCATGTGCCACTGACACCCACAGGCGGTTTACATGGTTAGCACCGCAGTGGGATAGTCTTTTGTGTCATCATGGACACATACCACCGCTAACCGGTAGGACTGGAGCCTCTCAGAGTCAACAAGACTAGCATGTACTAGGGTCACCAGGCTCCCAGAGTCCAGCAATGCTATTACAGGGTGTCCTTCGATTTTGACTTGACACACTTGCCTGTCAGTTCTACTGTCTTCATAAGCTGTACAGGATGGTTTAGCGAAATAAGACATATGCCTTCCCAAGTCACATTCCATAGGCTCACAAGCTAGTGGGCAGTTAGCTGCAACATGTCCCAACCCTTGGCACCGACAAAAGACTCTTTGTCCAATGTCCCTTTTTGGACTTGGGTCCCTTACACCTTGGCCCTCTGCATGTGTACCCACCTCTTCCTTTGGATACAGTCTCACCCCTTTAGAAAATTGAGTAGTCTTACCCACAGACGGGCTTCTCTTGCTCCTAGGAGCCACCCTGGTAGGATATAGAGCCTGGAGGAATTCCTCTGTAGCCGTGTATTGCTCCACCACAGACACAAGCTTACAGTGGACAAATGTTTACTACTGCAATTGTTTGTCTCCAAACAGAATATCTTTGCTCATCTCCATTTCCTCTTCTCTAACTCAACACAGTGGAACCAGCTTTGACTACCCCCTCAGGAAATTACTGACTAAGGCTGGTCGCCACTGCAACCAGTGAGAGGAATATCTCTTTTTTCGTGTGCAATGACCATATTACTCTAGCCAAATTCTATAATAAGAAATATATAACATTAAGCACTCTAAAGGATAAAATTATGTTTCTATGCTCCTCTTTGCTGATTAGTAACAAATGGAATAGGTGAATTTGATGATTCTAATACAGAAAAATGATACGAGTCATATCTTTAATCTTCACTGGCTGCTGAAGCTGCTTGTGATTTACATAAATCATGGTGAGATCATTGAATATTCATAGATTCCTGAAGAAGCTTTGCCGCAAATAGAGGATTAACAAATGCAAATATTGTGCATAGTGATTTGTAAATGACTGTCTTCTTGTGCAAACACCTTCATGACTTTCATCAATGAAACACTTTCTATAAGCTCATTCCATGACTAAATGGAAGACACTATTAACTAAAATCAGACTTCTTATAATATTTTAGTATATATCCAAAAAAAAAAAACCTCTTGGTTTCTCAAGAGAGGGGATTTAAAAATATCGAATTCCAATTATTAATAATTATATTCCAAAATGTTAAATGCATTTGAAAGCTATGAAAATGATAAAAATGATGTAAGAGAATAATAAAATAAGTTCATTTTGTAAAGTATAATGTAAAATGGATAACTTCTTAAATGATGCATATTAAAGTAACGGCTTGTGGATGGCAATCCCAAGCTTTTAGTCCTTTAAGTAACATTATTACCATCTTCATCTCTGCAAATCAGATAGGTGTGTGGGTTGGTAGATTGCAGTATAATCTGAGTACATTAACTTTTCACATATTTCTTGCCTATTTAGACTTGATGCTTTTAAAATAAAATATACTGGTAGATTTTATTAGTACTTCATGTGAAATATTTTACAGCTGAGCTGTATTTACTATGTACTCTGCAGCCTATAACTTTGGAACTAAGGAAATGTATGATATGTTTCTGATACATAACCTTCATTGAAAAGAAAAGGCAAAAAGCTATAATACCTTTAAATAAGTTATTTTATATGTATATATTTATATAGCCTATAAAGGCATACGTTTGGGCCTCTTCTTATGTAAGAAAATATGGATCAGATACAGATGCTTTATGCAGATAATTTTTAAATAGTTTTTGTTACCATATTGTATGCATTTTTCTTCGAGATTTTACTAGGATTCCCATTTTTTTACCTTTTTTTTTTTTTTTTTTTCATGATGTTAACCGTGCAATAAAAATTATAGGTAGAGATGAGTGAATCAATCTAAATGAATTGGATTCATTATAAAAATAAAAATAAACATTCTTCCAAATGAACCCAAAGTTTTGGAGTTTTGATTCCTCCTGCATGACTTGAGGCTACTTAATACTCTTATATAAAAATATGAACCAAATTCAGATGCTTACTATGGATCATTATTTTTACAAATTGTTCTGCTTTTGGTACAAATATATATATATATATATATATATATATATATATATATATATATAATATATACACAGTTGCAAGAAAAAAGTATGTGAACCCTTTGGAATGATATAGATTTCTGCACAAATTGGTCATAAAATGTGATCTGATCTTCATCTAAGGGCTCTTTCACACTTGCGTTGTCCGGATCCGTCGTTTGAAGACTGATCCGTCTTCAAAATGCGTTCAGTGTTACTATGGCAGCCAGGAAGCTATTAAAGTCCTGGTTGCCATAGTAGTAGTGGGGAGCGGGGGAGCAGTATACTTTCCGTCCGTGCGGCTCCCGGGGCGCTCCAGAATGACGTCAGAGCGCCCCATGCGCATGGATGACGTGATCCATGCGATCACATCATCCATGCGCGTGGGGCGCCCTGACGTCACTCTGAAGCGCCCCGGGAGCCACACAGACAGTAAGTATACTGCTCCCCACTACACTTTACCATGGCAAACAGGACTTTAGCGTCCTGGCAGCCATGGTAACCATTCAGAAAAAGCTAAATGTCGGATCCAGTAATGCGCCAAAACGACGCTTAGCTTAAGGCCGGATCCGGATTAATGCCTTTCAATGGGCATTAATTCCGGATCCGGCCTTGGGGCAAGTGTTCAGGATTTTTGGCCGGAGCAAAAAGCGCAGCATGCTGCAGTATTTTCTCCGGCCAAAAAACGTTCCGGTCCTGAACTGAAGACATCCTGATGCATCCTGAACGGATTTCTCTCCATTCAGAATGCATTGGGATAATCCTAATCAGGATTTTTCCGACATAGAGCCCCGATGATGGAACTCTATGCCGGAAAAGAACAACGCAAGTGTGAAAGAGCCCTAAGTCAGAACAATAGACAATCACAGTCTGCTTAAACTAATAACACACAAAGAATGAAATTTTACCATGTTTTTATTGAACACACCATGTAAACATTCACAGTGCAGGTGGAAAAAGTATGTGAACCCTTGGATTTAATAACTGGTTGAACCTCCTTTGGCAGCAATAACTTCAAACGTTTCCTGTAGTTGCAGATCAGACGTGCACAACGGTCAAGAGTAATTCTTGACCATTCCTCTTTACAGAACTGTTTCAGTTCAGCAATATTCTTGGGATATCTGGTGTGAATCGATTTCTTGAGGTCATGCCACAGCATCTCAATCGGGTTGAGGTCAGGACTCTGACTGGGCCACTCCAGAAGGTGTATTTTCTTACATAGGCATCGGGGCCTGCCAGCTACGGAAGCCTGAGGGCTGGGTCTCCTAGGCAACTGTCAGCGTCATACTGTGTAAGACGCTGACAGTTCAATTTAGTACAATACAGAATGTGGTGAAGTCCCATAGTGGGACAAATCTAAAAAGTAAAAAAAAAAAAAAGTGAAAAAAATTTGTTTTTTATAATACATTTTTTTAAGTTTCAAGTAAAAAAAAAGCGTCCATTAAAAAATAGGGAAAATAAGAAAAGTAGGCATATTAGGTATTGCCACGTCCATTACAACCTTATATATACAAATATTACATGACCTAACTCCTCAGGTGAACACAGTCAAAAAAATTAAATAAAAATTGTGCTAAAAAACATTGTCACCTTACATCACTGAAAGTGCAACATCAAGCAATCAAAAAGGCGTATGCCCCCCAAAATAGTACCATTCTGTCACCTTATTCTGCAAAACAATTATCTCCTACCTAAGACAATCACCCCAAAAATTAAAAAACTATGGCTCAGATTATGGAGATACTAAGACATCATTTTTTTTTTGTTTCAAAAATGCTTTAATTGTGCTAAATGTAAAAAAAAATAAAAAGTAGGCATATTGTGTATCGCCGCGTCCGTGACAACCTGCTCTATAAAAATACCTCATGACCTTACCACTCAGGTGAACACTGTAAAAAAAAAAAAAAAGTGTCAAAAAAGCTATTTTTTTGTCACCATACATCACAAAAAGGGTAATACCAAGCGATCAATAAGTCATATGCACCCCAAAATAGTGCTAATCAAAAAGTCATCTCATCCCGCAAAAAATGAGACCTCACATAAGAGAATCTTCTAAAAAATAAAAAAAAACTATGGCTCTCAGAATATGGAGACACTGAAACATGTTTTTTTTTTTTCAAAAGTGCTGTTATTCTGTAAAACATAAATAAATAAAAAATTATATTAGGTATAGCTGCGTCCGTAAGAACCTGCTGTATAAAAATATCACATGAACTAACCCCTCAGGTAAACCCCGTAACAAAAAAAAAAAAAACGGTGTAAAAAAGCCATTTTTTGTCACCTTACATCACAAACAGTATAATAGCAAGTGATCAAAAAGTCATACGTACCTAAAATCATACCAGTCAAACCATCATCTCATCCAGCTAAAATTGAGACCCTAACTAAGACAATCGCAATTTTTTTTTTAAAACTATGACTGTCAGAATATGGAGACACTAAAACATGATTTTTTTTAATACAAAAATGTGGTTATTAAGTAAAATAAATAAATTAATAAATAAAAAACATATACATATTAGGTATTGTCATGTCGGTAAGAACCTGCTGTATAAAAATATCACATGAACTAACCCCTCAGGTTAACATTGTAAAAAATAAAATAAAAAGTGTCTCAAAAAAGCCATTTTTTGTCACCTTACATTACAAAAACTGTAATACCAAGCAATCAAAAAGTCATACTCACCCTAAAATAGTACCAATCAAACCGTCATCTCATACCGAAAAAAATTACTACAGTCCCCCCCCATATGAATAAAGAATTAAAACGGTGCCAAAACAGCTATTTCTTGTTACCTTGACTCACAAAAAGTGTAATATAGATCAACCAAAAATCATTTGTACCCTAAAATAGTACCAACAAAACTGCCACCATATCCTGTAGTTTCCAAAATGGTGTCTTTTTTTGGAGTTTCTACTTTAGGAATGCATCAGGGGGTCTTCAAATGTGACATGGCAGCTTAAAATTATACCAATGAAATCTGCCTTCCAAAAACCATATGGCGTTCCTTTCCTTCTGCACCCTGCCATGTGCCCATACAGCAGTTTACGACCACATATGGGGTGTTTCCGTATATTATAGAATCAGAGCAATAAATATTGAGTTTTGTTTGGCTGTTAACCCTTGCTCTGTTAATGGAAAAAATTGAAAATCTGCCAAAAAAGATAAATTCTGAAATGTTATCTCCATGTTCCATTAATTCATGTTGAACACCTAAAGGGTTACAAAGTTTTTAAAATCAGTTTTGAATACCTTGAGGGGTATAGTTTCTAAAATGTGGTCACTTTTTGGAATTTCTACTCTAGGGGTGCATCAGGGGGTCTTCAAATGTGATATGGCAGCTTAAAATTATCCCAGTGAAATCTGCTTTCCAAAAACCATATGGCATTTCTTTCCTTCTGCGCAATGCCGTATGCCCGTACAGAAGTTTACAACCACATATGGCGTGTTTCTGTAAACTACAGAATCAGGGCAATAAATATAGAGTTTTCTTTGGCTGTTAACCCTTGCTTTGTTAGTGGAATTTTTTTTATTAAAATGGAAAATCTGGCAAAAAAAGTGAAATTCAGAAATTTTATCTCCATTTTCCATTAATTCTTAACACCTAAAAGGGTGAACAAATTTGTAAAATCAGTTTTGAATACCTTGAAGGGTTTAGTTTCTAAAATTTGGTCATTTTGGGGTGGTTTCTATTATGTAGGCCTCACAAAGTGAGTTCAGACCTGAGCTGGTCCTTAAAAAGTGGGTTTTAGAAATTTTCTGAAAAATTTCAAGATTTGCTTCTACACTTGTAAGTCTTCTAACATCTCCAAAAAATAAAATGGCATTCTCAAAATGATCCAGACATGAAGTAGAAATATGGGGTATGTAAATTACTAACTATTTTTGGAGTTATTACTACCTTTTATAAAAGTAGAGAAATTAAAATTTAGAAAACTGCAAATTTTTCAAAATTTTTTGTAAATTTAGTATTTTTTTTTATAATGAAATTTTTTAAATGAAATTTTTTGACTCAATTTTACCACTGTCATGAAGTACAATATGCGACGAGAAAACACGGTCAGTATGGCCTGGAAAAGTAAAAGCATTTTAAAGTTATTACTACATAAAGTGACATATGTCAGATTTGCTAAAAATGGCCTGGTCCGTAAGTTGAAACATGGCTGGGTCCTTAAGGTGTTAACTTTGCATTATGTTTAACCCCTTAGGGACGTATGACGTACCGGTACGGCATGTTTCCCGAGTCCTTAAGGACCCATGACGTACCGGTACGTCATGTGTTGTTCCGATCACCTCTGCCTGGCGGGCGGTGATCAGAACACGGTGCCTGCTCAAATCATTGAGCAGACACCACGGCTAAATGCGCGGGGGGGTCCCATGACCCCCCCGTGTCGGCGATCGCCGCAAACCGCAGGTCAATTCAGATCTGCGGTTTGCGGCTTTTACCTGGTGCAGGGGTGGTGCCATCGGGTCCCCATGGGGCTGTGGGGGGGAACCCGATGGCATGGAAGGCAGCACGATGCCTACCTGAGGCATCTGCGCTGCCTTCCAGTGAAGAGCCTGTGAGATCCAGCCCCCTGGATCTCACAGGCCCCGGAAGCTGTATGAGTAATACACGCAGTATTACTCATACAGCCAATGCATTCCAATACAGAAGTATTGGAATGCATTGTAAAGGAATATACCCCCAAAATTTCAAGTCTTAAAGTGGGACAAAAAATAAAGTGAAAAAATTAAGATGAAAAAATAAAGTTTTCCCCCAAAGAAATTAAAAGTTTCAAGTAAAATTAAACAAAAACGTCATTTTCCCCAAATAAAGTTTAAAAAAATTGGTAAAAAATAAAGGAAAAAAGAAAGTATACATATTAGGTATCTCCGCGTCCGTATTGACAGGCTCTATAAACATATCACATGACCTAACCCCTCAAATGAACACCGTAAAAAATAAAAACAGTTCTAAATAAACAATTTTTTTGTCACCTTACATCACAAAAAGTACAACAGCAAGCGATCAAAAAGGCGTTTGCCCACCAAAATAGTACAAATCTAACCGTCACCTCATCCCGCAAAAAATGAGCCCCTACCTGAGACAATTGCCCAAAAAATCAAAAAAACTATGGCTCAGAATATGGAGACACTAAAACATAATTTGTCACCTTACATCACAAAAAGTGTAATAGCAAGCGATCAAAGAATTCACACGCACCCCAAAATAGTGCCAATAAAACAGTTATCTCATCCCGCAAAAATCCTACCCTACCCAAGGTAATCGCCCAAAAACTGAAAAAATTATGGTTTTCAGACTATGGAAACACTAAAACATGAATTTTTTTGCATCAAAAATGAAATAATTGTGTAAAACTTACATAAATAAAAAAATAAGTATACATATTAGGTATCACCGCATCCGTGACAACCTGTTCTATGAAAATACATTGGCTGTGGACAGGCGGCTGCGTTTGTCTATAATGACGCCCCCCACCTAAAGGGTTAACGACGTTTGTAAAATCAGTTTTGAATACCTTGAGGGGTGTCGTTTCTTAGATGGGTTCACTTTTATGGAGTTTCTACTCTAGGGGTGCATCAGGGGGATTCAAATGGGACATGGTGTCAAAAAAATCTGTAAAGCAAAACCTGCCTTACAAAAACCGTATGGCATTCCTTTCCTTCTGCGCCCTGCCGTGTGCCTGTACAGCGGTTTACGACCACATATGGGGTGTTTCTGTAAACTACAGAATCAGGGCCATAAATAAGGAAATTGAGCCAAAAAAGTGAAATTTGTATCTCTATTTTCCATTAATTCTTGTGGAACACCTAAAGGGTTAACAAAGTTTGCAAAATCAGTTTTGAATACCTTGAGGGGTGTAGTTTATAGAATGGAGTCATTTTTGGGTGGTTTCTATTATGTAAGCCTCGCAAAGTGACTTCAGACCTGAACTGGTCCCTAAAAATTGGGTTTTTGAAAATTTCTGAAAAATTTCAAGATTTGCTTCTAAACTTCTAAGCCTTGTAACATCCCCAAAAAATAAAATATCATTCCCAAAATGATCCAAACATGAAGTAGACATATGGGGAATGTAAAGTAATAACTATTTTTGGAGGTATTACTATGTATTATAGAAGTAGAGAAATTGAAACTTGTAAATTTGCAATTTTTTTTTAAATTTATGGAAAATTTGGTATTTTTTTTATAAATAAAAATTAATTTTTTAGGACTTCATTTTACCAATGTCATGAAGTACAATATGTGGCGAAAAAACTCTCTCAGAATGGCCTGGATAAGTCAAAGCGTTTTAAAGTTATCAGCACTTAAAATGACACTGGTCAGATTTGCAAAAAATGGCCAAGTTCTTAAGGGGTTAATGATAAAAAAAATTAAATACTTCTATGTTTTAAAGCATTCTTAATTTGTTGTATTTTCCCACATATGCCTACAACTTTTGCACAGTACTGTACTTTGAAGATTGCATTTCAGCCCTAAAGTCGTTTAACATCAATTCATACACAGACCAGGCATAACAATAAAACCATCTGCCTAATATAGTGTAAGCCCTTTTCTGCCACCAACACAACTCTAAACTATTAAGACAAGAACTCCACATTAGTGATGGACAAACATCTGCCGGGACGGTTCGCGAACGGGATCAAATGTTCGCGAACCGCAAGTTTGCGGCGGGTCCCATTCATTTTAATGGCAGTCGTACCTGAAAAACCTTCAGCTCATATTTGCAGCCAAGAAATAATTACTAGAAGTGCACAAATAGTCCCACAACATGGAAAGAGACATACCAGATGTATTATTCAAATTTGCGATCTCCATTCATAATTTTATTCAATGCAAAATATCGGCAATATAATTTTCGCGCACGCGCATGCGCAAATGCACTATATAGTACTCAAATGCACTATAAAGAAAGTATATTGGTATATAGCACCCTGCTTCAATCAGTTTTTTGGGGGGGGCGACTGGTATATCACACCAGTAGAAATTATTTGTTCCAATAACGCTTGTCCCTCTATATACCTGCAGTATCGCAGCAGAACCGCACACAACTGCCGCACAATACAAATGCACTATAACATTGTACACGGAAGGCAATCCATTAGAATATACATGAAGATAAAACGTAACCTTTAATAATGTTACTATGAGGGTCCATTCACATGTTCGTAAGTCCGCAAAACACAGACATCGGCAATGTGCATTCCGCAATTTGCGGACCGCACATCGCCGGCAATATAATAGAAAATGCCTAATCTTGTCTGCAATTGCGGACAAGAATAGGACATTTTCTTTTTTTTTTGCAGAAACTGAAGCACGGATGGGGAACTGCGGATCCGCAAATGCAGATGTGGACAGCACATTCCGGCCCCATTGAAAATGAATGAGTCTGCACCCATTCCTCAAAATTGTGGAACGGATGCGGAAACATTCTGCGGACGTGTGAATGGAAAAGATATCCCTCAAAATGAAAATAAATTAAATTATTAAAGTTAAAGAGGTATTCCCATCACAATGATCACTGTTGAATCTGTTAATGATTTGACAGTGATCATTTTTGTAAATACATTTTATTACCAAATTCCCACCCTTTTTGAGAAAATAAGTCCGCTCAAACCTGATTGTTGTCTTTAGTCTCCCCTGGTTACGGCCACCTCTCGAATCCTGTGGCCATGCTTGCGCAGAAGACTGAAGATTTTCTCCCGGCTTGGCCGCGCAATGTCCTGAACGCGCTCGCCACCGCGCATGCGCCATGATGACTTTTTCCTGGCCAGTATAGTACAGAGCTGTGAACACGCACGCCGGCTCTGTACTATACAGGCCAGGAATAAGTTACCATGGTGCATGCGTGACGGCGTGCGCGTTGAAGACAGTGCGCGGCCTGGCCGGGAGAAGACGTTAATCAAGTTGACTGAGCCCGCCCAGCCGAATCCAGGAAGTGAATGTCGCGCTCGCCACAGGTAAGTATGAAAACTGTTGATGGGAATACCCCTTTAAGAAAAAAGCATAGATGTGGTAGGCAATAACAAGTGCTCGGCGGCACTAAATCAGAAGCTCGGCGGCACCAAATCAGAAACCATATGTCCAACCACAATCCGGGGGGTTCCAGTGCACATCCGTGAATCCCGGAGGGAAAGCAAAAAACATCTATCCCTGGGCTAGATGATGATGTGGTATTGAAGGACAGTGTGGGCAAACAACTGTCCCTACTTTTGCCCTACAGGGGGGTGCTATTCTGGCCCTGATAGCCTAACCACAGACCACCTGTCCTGATAACAGCGACCCCGTCCGGAACCTTACCCTATATTAAAATGGCCCTAGTAAGCCCCTAGCCCCTAGGCCCCTGACTTCCAGGTGATCACTATATAGATCTATGTGTTTTTGACTCATTATAAAAGTATATTATAAGTATATCGCACCCCTCTGTGTATCACACCTATCGATAGCACACCTATACCATCCTTAAAATGACTTTTGTGGCCCTATTAGCTAGCGTTTGGTGTCCCTAACAGTCTGTCCCTGCTCCACACAGCAACCTCTCCCTACACTGGCAAAACACTGAATGTAAAATGGTGGGCAGATCAGGTTTATTTATAAGGTAGGGGGTATGTCCATGTGCTGAAATGTCTCAATTGGCTGTCCTGTACTACCTGATGGATGTGTCATGGGTCAAAGTTCTTCACAATGTAAAAGAATATGGCGGGCGCGAATATCTCCATATGTTCGCATGTTCGGCGAATCGCGAACACACGAAGTTCGCCGTGAAATGACCGCCGGGCGAACAGCAAGGCCATCTCTACTCCACATGACCTCTGAAACTGTACTGTGTATCAGGAACCAAACAGTTAACAGATTTATGATATATTATTATTTTTAGTTATTTATCTTACACACTTATATAGTGCTTCTATATTCTGCAGTGCTGTATAGACATCAGAATCACAATGTCCCCAATGGGGCTCTCAGTTCCATATCAGTATCTCTTTGGAGTGTGGGAGGAAACTGGAGTACCTGGAGGTAACCCACGCAAACACAGGGAGAAAATACAAACTAGAAGCAACGGAGCGGGGCGCAGCATAGCGCAGTGCTAGCTGACTTAGGGGGAAGACCGCAGGCTAGGAAAGGGTTAAGTTATGGTGGTATGTGAAGGAGTTGGTAGAGTGAGGTGGGGAGGAGCAGGGTTTTCGGCGGGAGGATATAAGATTGGGAGGTGGAGCTTAGGGTCAGTTCAGCCTTAACCAGCGTGAATTTCGGAGACATGGCCTCCTTGGATGAGCTGTTGGCATCGGTGCGGGCCGCGGTGCAGGTACACGGGGTAGACTTCATGCAGCAATCTATCCAAGCTGCCCTTTGCCCCCCCGCCCCGCCGGTTGCAGTAGCTCGCGCTGCCAGGGCCAGGCGATCTGTCCCCCCTGAGCGCTTGAGCCCAGATGCCACCCCTCGGGTCCGCCGACGCATTCGAAGCCCCGCCAGGGACCCTCTGCTGCGGTCTGAGGTGTCCGTTGCCTCTCGGACCCCCAGGCGCAGCGGGAGGAATTCCGTATCGCGTGGCAGGCCGGCGGGAGAGGGTCAGGCTTTGCCTAGGCCCGTCTCTCTTTCAGCGAGGGGGAGAGAACGTTCACAAGCGGCGACGCCCCCGCGAGATGCTCCGCGCCGGGGGAGAGCCAGGAGAACCTCACCTGTGGTGGGCAGTCAAGTTGCGGCCGGGCTGTCCAGAGGCCTGGGCCTACCTGCTGTGGAGGAGAGCTTGTCTTCGGCGCTGCGGCGGAGGGATCTGGGCCGGCAGCTGCAGAGTGAGGAGGATGAGTGCGCAGCGGCCGGCTTGGATGTTGGTGCGGCGCGACCCCTTGTGGCGGGTCGGCGCCATGGCAGCCGGACAGATGCTGGGGACTATGCTGGGATTACTCACCCTGGACTACGGCATGGTGGGGCGGCTGGTGGCCGGACGGCTACAGAGTCGGTGTCACTGGAGGCAGGAGAGGGACTAGAACTGCGGCCAGAGGATGAGGCCCGCCCGGCTGGGGTTCGGACTGTTACACTCCCCTCACGTCGGTGCCCTGAGGGGGAGGCATGGAGACTGGAGGAAGGAGAAGTGGAGTCTGGAGAGGAGGTTGCGGCAGGCAGAAGGGACGACGCGAGTCCAGGAGAAGCTGTGCCATGTGGAGTGAGCTCGCCGGTGGGGACGTCTGTGAGTGATTCGGCGGCTGCCGGAGGATCCATCCGGGGACGGCCAGGTGAGATGACGACGTGTCAGTTGCCAGTTGGGGGTGCAGTTCCGCAGGGGGTGGGGGGATCTGATGTTTTGGCACGGGAGGTTCTGTCAGGGATGTTGTCCTTGTTGTCACGGTTGGGGTCAGGGGCCCCTGCATCTCCGGCGTCGGTCTGGGCGCCTGTGCAGGCAGTGGGGACTTTAGAGCAGGGGACGGTGCAAGGTTCGGTTGGTGTTGGGGATGGTGTGGTCACAGGTGATGGGCAGGCCGCTGTGGCCGGGACTGGGGTTAGAAGTGATTTGGGGGATAGCGTTCGGTTGGCGGACGCGGCGAAATGCGAGATTTATGTGTGCTTTGAGGGGCCGTTGGGGGCTCATTTGAAGCAGGAAATCAGGGAGAAGATATGGAGGGATGAATATGTCGAAATATTTTCATTGCTTCCTTTGGAAAAATTTAATCTGGACAGGGGGAAGCCGGATGAGAGTATGAAAGAGGAGGAAGAAAGGAGGAGGTACAGGTTGATCCCGCGTACGTTTCAGAATTGGCTTCAGGCCTTTGCGATTTTGGCCAGTGTGGTTGGGGAAAAATCGCCGGAACATTGCTCAGCATTGTTCTGCTATATGGATGCGATAGGGGAGGCTCATCGGACTTATGGGGGTGTGGCGTGGCTTAGGTATGATGAGCAGTTCCGGCAGCGGAAGGCGGTCAGGCCTAGCATACGGTGGGATCATAAGGACATAGGTCTCTGGATGCGGTTGATGGCGGCGCCTAGGAGTGGCGCTCAGCCCTTTCGGGGATCGGCCGGGGGTGCCTCGGCTTCTGAATCCCAGGGAGGAGGTAGAAAAGGCTGTTGTTGGCAATATAACGAGGGACACTGTAGGTTCTTGTCAGATTGCAGGTATAAACACGAGTGTTCCGGTTGTGGTGGATCTCATAGTTTGTCGCGTTGCTTCAAGCGAGGGAGGGGTAAGGGACCCGAGGCTATGCAGAAGAGGGGTGACGCCGGTGAGGGTGGGAGAGATGGAGCCCTATTTAAAGAATTATCCAAATAGAGAGGTTGGGCAGTTGTTGTTGGCGGGGTTTACTGAGGGCTTCGTGATCCCGTGTAGTTCAATGGCGCCGTGTTTGTCGGCAAGGAATTTGTCTTCAGCGTTGCGTCAGCCTGAGGTGGTAAAGGAGAAGATTGAGAAGGAGGTGTCGGCTGGCAGGGTGGTAGGCCCCTTTAAGGAGCGGCCCTTGCCTGACTTGTGGGTGTCCCCGTTAGGTTTGGTGCCTAAGATGGAGCCCAATAAGTTTAGGCTTATTCATCATTTGTCCTATCCACAAGGGGGGTCAGTGAATGATGGGATAGCGGATGAGTTGTGCTCCGTGTCGTACACGTCGTTTGACTCGGCGGTGCGGTGGGTTAGGCGTTTCGGGCGAGGCGCCCTGCTTGCTAAGACAGATATTGAGGCTGCCTTTAGGTTGTTGCCCATTCACACGGATAGTTTGCATTTACTGGGTTTTCAATGGGAGGGTTGTTTTTATGTTGATTGCTGTTTGCCCATGGGTTGTGCAATTTCTTGTTCACTGTTTGAGGCGTTTAGTTCTTTTTTGGAGTGGGTGGTGAAACAGGAGGCTGGATGGAATTCTGTACTGCATTATTTGGACGATTTATTGTTCTTAGGTCCGGCTGGATCCAGGGTGTGTCCTGTGTTGTTGCATACGATGGAGCGAGTGGCTGCGAGGTTTGGCATTCCGTTAGCGGGGGAAAAAACGGAGGGGCCTTCCACGGTGATGACGTTTTTGGGGATAGAAATTGACAGCATGGCCATGGAATGCCGGTTACCGGACAGCAAGGTGTCGGATCTGTTAGAGGAGGTTGCTTTTTTGCGGAGAGCTAAGAAGGTTCAGCTTAGGCGGGTCCAGTCTGTATTAGGAAAATTGAATTTCGCTTGCCGGATTTTGCCGATGGGGAGGGTTTTTTGCCGGCGTTTAGCGTTAGCTACGGCGGGGGTTGTCGCCCCTTATCATTATTTGCGTTTACCTGTCGCGGTAAAGGAGGATTTGGGGGTTTGGGAGGATTTTTTAGGAGAGTATAATGGGCGGTCTATGTGGATGGAGGAAGCGATTAGTAATGTGGATTTGGAGTTGTTTTCTGATGCCGCGGGTTCGTGTGGGTACGGTGTTTTTTGCCAGGGCCAATGGAGTGCGGGTGCGTGGCCGGTGGAGTGGGAGCAGGCTGGTTTCCTTAGTAATTTGGTTTTGTTGGAACTTTTTCCCATTGTTTTGGCTACGGAATTGTGGGGGGAGTGGCTCAAGAATCGGCGGGTTCGTTTCTACTGTGACAACATGGGTGTAGTGCAGGCGATTAATAGCCAGACGGCTAATTCTCCGCCAGTGTTGAATTTACTCAGGCATTTGGTATTGCGGGGGCTGCGGTTAAATGCATGTTTTGTTGCGGTGCATGTTCCTGGTGTAGATAACTCACTCGCTGATTCCCTTTCTCGTTTTCAGTGGGATCGTTTCCGCAGCTTGGCGCCGTTCGCCGAAGTTCGGGGGTTAGCATGTCCCCAGTGGCTCTGGAGCGTGGCCTTGGGGTGTCAGCAGGCCTGATTGGTCAGTCGCTCAGTAGAGGTACGTGGTCGGCTTATTCGTCGGTGTGGTCATTGTGGGAGGAGTTGATAGACCGGGTTGGGGGGTGTAGTTCGGTTGATGACTTTAGGACCTTATTGGTTTTTTGGGTTGGTTCGTGTTATGCTGAAGGTTTGTCGTTCTCGGTGGCGTCTAAGAGGGTGGCGGCTGTCGCCTTCTGGTTGCGCTTGCGGGGTGTTGCTGATGTCTCTCGGTGTTTTTTGGTTCGGCAGGCACTAAAAGGATATCGGCGGGGAGTGATTCGCAAGGATTGTAGACGTCCGGTTTCTTTTGAGGTGTTACAGGTCCTTTGGGAGAAGGCAGGGTTGATTTGTGTGTCTGTATTCGAAGCGCTTTTGTTTAGGGCGGCTTTTTCATTGGCTTTTTTCGGAGCTTTTCGGATTTCGGAATTGGTATCCTCCAGTCGATGGTGGTTTGTTGAGAGAGGATGTTCGGCTGGGGGATGGCGGTCTGCGGTGTGTGATACGCAAGTCAAAAACGGATCAGGTAGGTAAGGGGGCAGTGTTGTGGCTCAGGCCTTTTGCTGGGTCGGTGCTTTGTCCGGTGCGTTGTGTGGAGGATTATTTGGGAGTGCGGCCTGATGGTAGGGGTTCGTTGTTAGTTCACCGGGACGGTTCACGGTTATCACGTTTTCAATTTATTGCTGTTTTTAAAAAATGTTTGGGTGCAACTGGTCTTCCCGTTAATGAGTATGCTTCTCATTCTTTTCGGATAGGGGCAGCGACTGAGGCTTCCAGGTGGGGGCTTGGGGAAGAGGTTATAAAACGTATTGGGCAGTGGGAGTCGGATTGTTTTCACTCTTATATTCGGCCTCATCTGTTGTGATTATTGATGGGTGTTGTTGGTTAACGGTATGTGGCATGTGGTGTAGTGTTGTCTCAATTGTTTTATTTATTTTAGGGGCGGCGCCGTGTCTCGCATGGATCTTCGGGCACTCAGACGTCTATTGGGGGGCCTTACGAGCAGATGTGAGGAGAAATGGACGACAGTTGGGTTTTCCGATGGAGGAATTGCTGGTCCGGTGGATCGGTTTGAGAGGGCTTATTTGGGGTAGGGTTTTACCCGAAATTCATGTTAATGCCATTTTAGATCGTCCGCCTGATATATTGGTGCTTCATGTGGGAGGCAACGATTTGGGTGTGCGGCGCTCCCGGGATGTTATCCGGGATATCAAGTTGGATGTGCTGCGCTTATTGTCGGAGTTTCCGGACTTGTTGCTGGTATGGTCGGAGGTGGTGGCCAGACGTTGCTGGCGGTTTGCGAGGTCGGTGGAGCGGATCAACAAAGCCCGAGCGAAGTTGAATAAGGAGGTGGGGCGGTTTGTTCGCAGGCAAGGTGGTATTGTTGTGCGTCATCGGGAGTTGGAGGCGGCGTCGCCTCAATTCTTGAGAGAGGATGGCGTACATTTGAATGATGTGGGCATCGATATGTGGGCGTTGGGTATCCAGGAAGGTTTGGAGATGGCTATTAGGGTGTGGCGGGACGCCCACAGGTGAGGTGTCACCAGTGGTTGTCGGTGGCTGCTGGAAATTGGATCCTGGGGAGCAATTCAATGGTTAAGAGGTGCAGGACATGTTGGAGCCTGCATCTCAGATGGTTTGTTAATGCCGAGGATGGGGCCCTTGTTTGGGCTACAAGGCCTACAGGGGGGGATGCTAGTATACTTCAAGGAGTTGGTGCCCTTGGGTCGGTGAGTGCGGCCAAGGGTAAGTCTTGAAGTGCGAAGTGAGGCGGTGAAGGAGGATACGGCTCGTTTGGGTTGCCCTCCAGGATCCTTGGTACGGTGCAGTAGGTGTGTGTAATATGCCTGATGTTTATTATGGTTATTGTTATGATTATTATGATTATTATGGATGTTATATGGTGTACAATGTGGTTTTGTTATTTGTGAAATAATAAAGTAGGCCATCATGGTCATTTCACCAAGCGAGTAAGTGTTGGTGTGGTTATTTAAAGGGGATAGCAGGGTAGGTTTTTGTAGCCGGAGGAGATTCTTCCATCCTATTAAGTCATAGAAGCAACGGAGCGGGGCGCAGCATAGCGCAGTGCTAGCTGACTTAGGGGGAAGACCGCAGGCTAGGAAAGGGTTAAGTTATGGTGGTATGTGAAGGGGTTGGTAGAGTGAGGTGGGGAGGAGCAGGGTTTTCGGCGGGCGGATATAAGATTGGGAGGTGGAGCTTAGGGTCAGTTCAGCCTTAACCAGCGTGAATTTCCCACCCTCCCACCCTTTTGTTATGGTTTGGAGATTGGTGGTTGTAGTAGGGCTGCTGGAAATTGGATCCTGGGGAGCAATTCAATGGTTAAGAGGTGCAGGACATGTTGGAACCTGCATCTCAGATGGTTTGTTAATGCCGAGGATGGGGCCCCTGTTTGGGCTACAAGGCCTACAGGGGGGGATGCTAGTATACTTCAAGGAGTTGGTGCCCTTGGGTCGGTGAGTGCGGCCAAGGGTAAGTCTTGAAGTGCGAAGTGAGGCGGTGAAGGAGGATACGGCTCGTTTGGGTTGCCCTCCAGGATCCTTGGTACGGTGCAGTAGGTGTGTGTAATATGCCTGATGTTTATTATGGTTATTGTTATGATTATTATGATTATTATGGATGTTATATGGTGTACAATGTGGTTTTGTTATTTGTGAAATAATAAAGTAGGCCATCATGGTCATTTCACCAAGCGAGTAAGTGTTGGTGTGGTTATTTAAAGGGGATAGCAGGGTAGGTTTTTGTAGCCGGAGGAGATTCTTCCATCCTATTAAGTCATCCATGCAGATGCTGTCCTTGGTCAAATTCGAACCTAGGACCTCAGTTCTGCAAGGCATCAGTGCTAACCGCTGAGCCACCATGCTTTCTGCTGCTTTAAACAGTCATTTAACCCCTATTCGTCATCATTGTGTAAACTTTGACCCTGTACCTCACAGTCAGCAGACACATTCCAGCCAATCAGCATCATACCCTCCTTCCCAGACCCTCCCACCTCCTGGACAGCATCCATTTTATATTAATTCGGAAGCTGCAGTGTCACAAATTTGACTAGGTTGTAATCGCATTGCGAATTCAACTTAGAGCTGGGTTCCTAATGGTTGTTGTATTGCTAGAATATAACGAAGATTGAGAATATAGTGCTATATTCGTTATATTCGTCAATTCTAGCAATACAACCATTAGGAACTCCGATCTAAGTTGTAATCGCAAAGCGATTAATACAGGTTATATTAATCGCATTGCGAATTCAACTTAGAGCTGGGTTCCTAATGACCCTGTACCTCACAGTCAGCACATTCCAGCCAATCAGCAGCAGACCCTCCCTCCCAGACCCTCCCACCTCCTGGACAGCATCCATTTTAGATTCATTCGGAAGCTGCATTCTTAGTGAGAGGAGGGACAGTGTAGCTGCTGCTGATTTAATAGCGAAATCGATAGCTAGGCTAGTGTATTCAGTGTCCACTACAGTCCTGAAAGACTCATCTGATCTCTGCTGTAAGGACAGCACCCCAAAAAGCCCTTTTTAGGGCTAGAACATCATTCTGCTTTTTTTTTTTTTTCCTGTGTAATCTAATTGCAGTTGCCTGCCTGCCTGCCAGCGTGTGCGTCAGGCTCACAGCGTATACTGTGCCCACTTGCCCAGTGCCACCACTCATATCTGGTGTCACAGTAGCTTGTATTTAAAAAAAAAAAAAAAACTTTTTTGACTGTGATATAATAGCAGTCAGTTGCCGACACGCGCACGTGTTTCATGCCCTGCAAGTGCACAGTGTCACCAGAGCAACTCATATCTGGTGTCACATTCGATTCCATTTAAAGAAAAACAACAATTTTGACGGAATAAATAGCAGTCAGTTGCACACACGTGTTTATGCGCTTGCAGCTGGGCCTTAAACACACAGTGTCACTTCAGCACAACTCATATCTGGTGTCACAGTAGCTTGCACGCATAGTACAGCTTAACGAATCAAAAAAAAACTGACAGGCAGAGGCAGGCCACCCCGCAGGGGCCCTCGTGGTGCTGTGATTCCCTTTGGCCCTAGAATAATGCCCAGTGTTCAGAGGCCACGTACCCTGAACTCGAAAAGTTCTGAGGACATAGTTGACTGGCTAACACAGGACACCCAATCTTCTACAGCTTCCGCTCGGAACCTTGATGCACCATCCTCCTCCAGCTCAGCTTCGGGCACCTCTCAAGTTACCACTTGCCCGCCTGCCGCCACCACCAACACTAGCACCACAGCTGCTTCACTTGATCTGTCAGAGGAGTTATTTACACATCAGTTGGAAGAAATGAGTGATGCGCAACCATTATTGCCAGAGGATGTAGATAACAGGGATATGTCTCAGTCAGGCAGCATTACGCACATGGACGTACGGTGTGATGATGATGATGTTGTACCCGCTGCTGCTTCCTTTGCTGATTTGTCAGATACAAGTAAAGCGGTTGATGATGATGATGTGTCCGTGGATGTCACGTGAGTGCCCGCTCGAAGAGAAGAACAGGTGGAAAGTTCTGATGGAGAGACAGAGAGGAGGAGGAGACGAGTTGGAAGCAGGGGGGGTCGTCGCAAGGAGCTAGTGGTACAGTCAGACAGCATTCATCGGCACCCGGGGTCAGCCAGACAGCACGCCAATCAACGCATGCTGTTGCCACCACCAGAATGCTGTCAGTGCAGAGCTCAGCAGTGTGGCATTTTTTTTGTGTGTCTGCCTCTGACACCAGCGATGCCATTTGCAATCTGTGCCAAAAGAAACTGAGTCATGGGAAGTCCAACACCCACCTAGGTACAACCGCTTTGTGAAGGCACATGATCGCACATCACAAACGCCTATGGGATCAACACATGAGTACAAGCAGCACACAAACTCAAAGCCGCCATCCTCCTCCTGGTCCAGCATCTTCAGCCACGTCAACCACTGCTGTCCTCCTTGCCCCCTCTCAACCATCCGCCACTCCGTCTCTCGCCTTGGGCAGTTCCTGCTCATCTGCCCACAGTCAGGTGTCTGTCAAGGACATGTTTGAGCGTAAGAAGCCAATGTCACAAAGTCACCCCCTTGCCCGGCGTCTGACAGCTGGTTTGTCTGAACTCTTAGCCTGACAGCTTTTACCATACAAGCTGGTGGAGTCTGAGGTGTTCAAAAAATTTTAACTATTGGGACAACGCAGTGGAAGGTACCCGGCCGAAATTTCTTTGCACAAAAGGCAATCCCCAACCTGTACTCGATTGTGCAAAAGGAAGTAATGACACACAGGGTTGGGGCAAGGGTCCATCTGACCACTGATACCTGGTCTGCAAAGCACGGTCAGGGCAGGTATATCACCTACACTGCGCATTGGGTAAACCTGCTGACGGCTGCCAAGCATGGAATGCGTGGCTCTGCAGAGGAGTTGGTGACACCACCACGACTTGCAGGCAGGCCTGCTGCCACCTCCTCTACTCCATCCTCTTCCATAACCTCCTCGGCTGAGTCCTCTTCTGCTGCTGCGTTTTTCTCCACATCAACAGCACCCCCCCAGCTCCCCAGGGACTATTCCACATCCCGGATACGACAGTGTCACGCCGTCTTGGGGTTGACTTGCCTGAAAGCAGAGAGTCACACCGGACCAGCACTCCTGTCCGCCCTGAATGCACAGGTGGATCAGTGGCTGACTCCGCACCAACTGGAGATCGGCAAAGTGGTGTGTGACAACAGAAGCAATTTGTTGGCGGCATTGAATTTGGGCAAGTTGACACATGTGCCGTCCATGGCACATGTGTATAATCTGATTGTACAACGTTTTGTGCATAAGTACCCAGGCTTACAGGAAGTCCTGAAACAGGCCAGGAAGGTGTGTGGCCATTTCAGGCATTCCTACACGGTCATGGCGCACTTTTCAGATATCCAGCGGCGAAACAACATGCCAGTGAGGCGCTTGATTTGCGACAGCCCGACACATTGAAATTCAACACTCCTAATGTTCGACCGCCTGCTCCAACAAGAAAAAGCCGTTAACGAGTATTTGTATGACCAGGGTACTAGCACTGCCTTTGCGGAGCTGGGAATCTTTTGGCCACGTTGCTGGACGCTCATGCGCAATGCCTGTAGGCTCATGCGTCCTTTTGAGGAGGTGACAAACCTAGTCAGTCGCACCGAAGGCACCATCAGCGACATTATACCATTTGTTTGCGAAGAGTGCTAGATCAGGCCGTAGATGAGCGTGAAGAGGAAGAGTTGTGGTCACCATCACCACCAGAAACAGCCTTATCAGCATCGCTTGCTGGAACTGCGGCAACGCTGGAAGAGGATTGTGAGGAAGAGAAGTCGGAGGAGGAATGTGGCTTTGAGGAGGAGGAGGAAGACCAACCACAACAGGCATCCCAGGGTGCTCGTTGTCACCTATCTGGTACCCGTGGTGTTGTACGTGGCTGGGGGGAAGAACATACCTTCAGTGAGATCACTGAGGACGAGGAACGGGACATGAGTAGCTCGGCATCCAACCTTGTGCAAATGGGGTCTTTCATGCTGTCGCGCCTGTTGAGGGACCCTCGTATAAAAAGGCTGAAGGAGAACGACCTGTACTGGGTGGCCACGCTACTAGACCACCGGTATAAGCAGAAAGTGGCTGAAATGTTACAGAATTACCGCAAGTCGGAAAGGATGCAGCAGTTCCAAAATAAATTAAAAAGTATGCTTTACACAGCGTATAAGGGTGATGTCACAGCACAACGGGAATCTCACAGGGGAAGAGGTGAAAGTAATCCTCCTCCTCCCACGACCACGCCGGCAAGGACAGGACGCTTTACAGACGTGTTGTTGATTGAGGACATGCAGAGCTTTTTAAGTCCTACGCATCGCCACAGCCCTTCGGGGTCCAACCTCAGAGAACGACTCGACCGACAGGTAGCAGACTACCTCGCCTTAACCGCAGATATCGACACTCTGAGGAGCCATGAACCCCTTGACTACTGGGTGTGCAGGCTTAACCTGTGGCCTGAGCTATCCCAATTTACGATAGAACTTCTGGCCTGCCCCGCTTCAAGTGTCCTGTCAGAAAGTACATTCAGTGCAGCAGGAGGTATTGTCACTGAGAAGAGAAGTCACCTCGGTCAAAAAAGTCTAGATTACCTCACCTTTATTAAGATGATTGAGGGATGGGCGATACATTCTACTAAAAAAGGCCTGATGAGATGAGCTGCCTTGGGCTAAAAATGGTCCACACGATGCTGTATTTTATCTCTTATCCGCCACCAACTAGGGTTCAAGTCGCAATATTTTAGGGCACTTTCTGCCTGGGAAACATCAATTTTTCTGGCCGCTGCAACAATACCTAATTTTTCAGGCATGTGTAAATGCCTAATTTTTCTGGCTTCTGGTGCTGCACTGTGGCTTCAAACCCCCCCCCCAAAAAAGGCACATACATGTGTCAATTCCCCTTTGTGATCGTTAGCTTGTTGTGGTGAAGGGGCTTGCGTATCACAATGAAGCGACCACCTCTATGAGTGTGTTGGCAATGGCAATGTTGGCACACCCCAGATAATAAGGTCGTTGCTTCATTGTGAACAGACCAAAAGCGATCGGCTGGATAATTTTGCATAGAAAAAACATTAATTTTCTTTGTGATCATCTAAGGTGATCATTAAAGCCTACTAGGCCAACAATGGGCCCACACTGCAGAATCATTGTTTTCTGGGTCACTTAACTGTCACTGAACTACCTCAGCACGACCATAGGCTTTGAAAAAACCCCATCGCCTGCAATCTCCCAAACGTCCGCAGTCATCACTACACCAAGATTGACGCATAGAGGTATAAAATTTATGTCATGAGTGTGTCAACTATTGACAACTCTTTGCGGTTGTCTAAAATCTATTCCATACACGTCCCCTAATAGGGGACGTAACAGGGATTAAACTGATAGGAATAGTACTACTTAACACACCGTTCCCATCTATTGGAACAGTAGATTGCACGCGCAGTGTCCAAAATTGGACGTAGGAGGACCGACCAAGCATCTTTTTCCATCTCCCGGTTGCTAAAATCGATTCCATATACACGTCCCCTAATAGGGGACGTAACAGGGATTAAACTGATAAGAATTGTACTACTTAACACACCTTATAATAACGCAGAGAGAGGAGTCTGAAGAAGAGGAGTCAGAGGAGGAAGGTGTCTTTGAGGAGGTGGAAGACCAACCACAGCAGGTGTCAAGGGGGCTTTTTGTCACCTTTAGGGGACCCTTGGTGTTGTACGTGGCTGGGTGGAGGAAGAGACCTTGAATGACATCAGTGAGGACAAGGAACGGGACATGGCTAGCTTGGTATCCAACCTTGTGCAAATGGGGAGTTTGCGGTTGTGCAAATGGACTGTTTGCGGTGCGTTAAACGGGGAGTTAGGTCTGTCACTGTGAAGTGGGCGTAACTCTTACACTACCTGATCGGTACAACATCATACCTGATGTTTTAAAGCACGTTATTCCAAACAATTTAGGAATGTTAGGTGGTGATTTATGCCCTTTATAGATTAAAACCAGACTCTGCGTCAACTATGTAATTTTCCATGGGAGTTTTGCCATGGATCCCCCTCCGGCATGCCACAATCCAGGTGTTAGTCCCCTTGAAACAACTTTTCCATAACTATTGTGGCCAGAAAGAGTCCCTGTGGGTTTTAAAATTTGCCTGCCTATTGAAGTCTGTGGCGGTTCGCCCGTTCGCATTCGCCGTTCGCGAACGGAAAATTTTATGTTCGCGACATCTCTACTAAGAAGCAGGTGGCAGGGCTCCCTAAGAATGTAGCAAATCTGTGTCACAAGGCTGTCACGACCTATCGCTGACCCTGTTGTGCCTGGGGTCAGAGGTTGCAGTGGGTGGCTACGCGCTCAGTTTCTCAAGAGATCGCTCCATGACCTAATGGTGAGAATAGATTCCGGTCCAGGTTTTCCTGCTTAGGTTTGCAATCCATTTTGTCCCATTTAGGAATATTTAGTTTTTTCTTTCAGCTGTTCTCTGTCAGCCACTCCCAGCTACTATATATTCTCCCTTTCTGCTTCCCTTGTTGCCAGATATAGACCTTCCTTCTAGATCTTCTATTCTGACCTCAGGTGGACAACTGTTGCTGTGGAGCCATTGGAACTGGAGCTCTTGGATCTCTGGTTCACTCCTGTTGTTGTTGTCTCCCTTTGGGGATTGTTTGTGGTGTTTTTGTTGTTTGTACTTTCCCTGTTGTTAGCTTAGGTGTCAGTTGTGAGGACTAGTGCTCCCACTACCCTACTCACTACCTAGGGTATTTCAGGGTAAGCCAGGGACGAGGCACATGATTAGCATATGGGTGAGCAGCCCATCTAGGGACGTCAGGGCAGCCAGGTGCCACTCCCAGGCAAGCTAGTGGTCACCACTCCTCCCTCTCCCTAGTGGAAGGGTACTCCTCTTCCCTCCCGCTTGTGCTGCACTTCTGTTACTTGCCATCTCAAACATGATAATCTGCAATGAATTGCAGTAGAACTTTATTGCCATGTACTGTAAAAGCAATCAAATGATTGCTTATTATAGTTATCTAGGGTTACTTAAAAGAAGTAAAAGAAAGGTTTTAAAAATATAAGCAAATTAAAATATAAAAATCAAATGACCCCCCTTCTCCATATTAAAATAAAAATAATCAAAAATGAACATCACAGTCATCGCCAAATCCCAAAATGCCCTTACTTTTAAATATAAAAAAGTGTATTCCTTACGGCAAACTGTGTAACAGAAAAAAAAATAATAAATAGCCAAATCTTTGTTGCTTCACCTCCCAAGAAATATGGAATAAAGTGATCAAAGTCATACACACTACAAAATTGTATCACTAAAATCTATAGTATTAAAACAGAACACAAACAATATAAATGTGGTATCACTGTAATGAGACTGACCCAGAGAATGAAGAAAACAGGTCATAGAACAAAACCCATAAAACTGTGGCAGAATTGTGTTCCACCCCCCCCCCTCCCCCCATTTTAACATATGTGGAATATTTTTACAGCTTCCTAGTAATATTCAATGGTGCAATTAGAAAGTGCAACTTGTCCCTCAAAAAAAGCATGTTTTTATATGGAAATAAAAATAAAAAGTTATGGCTTTGGGAAGGCAGGGAGTAAAAAACAAAAATGGAAAATTGCAGGGTGCTGAAGGGGTTAGGAGGATGTTAATTTACTGTTTAATGCTGATTGATCTTTGTCTCAAACCCACTAAGGATTGATTATCATAATGGAGAAACAATTGACATACATAGAATTTTCTATTTGTTTCCTTTAGGTAGCAACATTAGTGAAAGCTAAACTAAATCATCTTTTATAGTTAACACCCAAATTATTCTCTAGCGTATATAGGCCTACCATAAAATGTATATACAATAAACTGCCATTTTTTAAAAGAAAAATCAGTTTTAAGATTACAGAAAGATTAAAGAAGAACCCCCGTCAAAAATGTTATTCTCTGACCTGCTAGAAAGGTACATGATGTAATCTGTAGTGAATGTAATTTTCTTACCACTGGCTGTATTTGTGAGTTATAACTCCCTAATGCTTCTCACCTGTGTCATGTGACAAACAATCAGACTCTCCAACTGACACAGCATCTATCTGTGGACAGGAAGTCAGTTTCTCTATGTATTCCTATGGGAGCCTCAGTCTCATAGGAATGAATAGAGAAGTAACTGACCTTCTGTACTGTCTCAGTTGGAGATCAGAGAGTTGGTCACATGACATCACTTTCTAGCAGGTTAGAGAATAAAAATGCTGTCGGGAGTTCTACTTTAAGGGGGAGTGCCATAAAACTGGTGTAAAGTAGAACTGGCTTAGTTACCGATAGCAACCAATTAGATTCCACTCTTTTTCCCCCAATAGAGCTGTAAAAAGCAAAGGTGGAATCTGATTGGTTGCTATGAGCAACTAAGACAGTTCTACTTTACACCAATTTGATAAATCTCCCCCTAAGGCCTCTTTCACACTACCGTATGGCTATTTCAGTGTTTTGCGGTCCGTTTTTCATGGATCCGTTGTTCCGTTTCAGTTCTGTTTTTCCGTATGGCATATACAGTATACAGTAATTACATAGAAAAAATTGGGCTGGGCATAACATTTTCGATAGATAGTTCCGCAAAAAACGGAACGGATACAGAAGACATACGGATGCATTTCCATATGTGTTCTGTTTTTTTTGCGGACCCATTGACTTGAATGGAGCCACGGAACGTGATTTGCGGGCAATAATAGGACATGTTCTATCTTTCAACTGAACGGAAATACGGAAACGGAATGCATACGGAGCACATTCCGTTTTTTTTGAGGAACCATTGAAATTAATAGATCCATATACGGAATGTAAAAAACGACCCAAAACGAAAAAAAAAAAAAAAAACGGTAGTGTGAAAGAGGCCTAAGAGTTTACATGAAATAACTTTATGTAACATGTATATCAGTATAGTAAATGTCAGTATGCACCTTTATCTAGTGCAATACATTTTTTGTCCAATTAACCAATAATTGTTAAATAATGCCATATATTACACTGATAGACTCAAAAAACCTTCTTAGAACTTACATTAACTTCCTATAAAAGAAATGCACCTTTTGTGTATATTCCAATAAAGTATATTTACAGTAGGTATAAAGCAGGGCTGCACAACTGTACCGCCAGTGATTAAATGCTTATTACTAAGGGTGAACAAATTGAGTTTCTGATCCAAGATTGATTCGTTCCTAAACTTCTTTTTAATGCTGTACGGAGACCTGTCTCTGTACATAAGGCCTCCTGCACATGAACGTGTGCGACCTGTGGTCGTGCTGCGGCCCGCAGAATGTGGGCAGCAATGAACGAACACCGTCCGTGGGGCAGCCGCAGCGGATCACGGACCAATTCACTTTAATGGGTCCGCAATCCAGTCGTTCCGCAAAAAGATAGGACATGTTCTATCTTTTTGCGGAACGGAAATACGGGACAAAACCCCATGGAAGCATTCCGTAGTGCTCCCTTAGGGTTCCATTCCGCACCATTTTGCATCTCCGGATTTGCGGACCTATTGAAGTGAATGGGTCCGCATCCGTGATGCGGAATGGCCACGGAACAGCGCCCTTGTGCAGGAGGCCTAATTGAGATGTATAGGCTCCATTGAGGTAAAATTTGTTAAGTCCGAAGCCGCACGAGACTTTAGTGAATAACATCGGGCTTCGATTCTACAACTTTAAAAACATTGTGGGGATTTGCTCTGGTATACAGGCTTGCGGACACAGTATAGAGGCAATGGCGTCTTTAACTTAAACAGTTCAGTGTTTATTCACACATAAGGATAAGCAAAACAAAAAGTTTCAAGTAAAACAGTCACCTTGAGTCTGGGGTTTGTTCACACCATGCAGCAATGCAGAAGTCCTTGGACATAGCAGAAAGCACCTGCTCTCACGCCAACAAGGTAGCAGGCCTTTACCCAGGCCCAAACTCCCAGGTCTCAACACAGAGACTGACAGAGCTTCACTGTCAAAGAGGAGTAAATTCCCACCACCTGACAGTGCTGACTGTGTCTTATAGCCCAAACCAAGACCCGGCCTGGAACGTGGGGAGAAGCCACCCACCCTGCATTTTGGCTGCTCCCAGTAAGAGCCGGCCCGGATCGGCTTTACAGCCATACTAAATAGCAAAACCATGTCAGCCAGCACTAGCTGTCGCTAACACATGAAATTATGGGCACATACCTTCCGTCAATGACGGACCCTTGCGTCTTCCTACAACATTTTAAAACAGAAATCCGAAGTCAGCTTTGGTACCGACTGGTACCTCAATACCAAAGCCGACTTCAGATTCCTATTTTAAAATGGGTTTTAGAATCAAAGCCCAAAGTAATTTCAGAAGTCTTGTGCAACTTCGGATTTAACGAATTTTGCTTCGCTGAAGCACATTCATTTTAATGCTGTACGGAGACAGTTCTCTATACAACATTAAACCGAAGTTTAGGAGCAAGTCGACTTCGGATCTTGGATCTGGAGCTCGATTCGCTCACCTCTAGTAATAATTATCTAATCACTAATCAGCATTAAAACGAAGTTTAAGAACGAATCAACTTCAGATCTTGGATCCGAAGCTCGATTTGCTCACCTCTACTTTATTACCTGTGGTTAGGGGATAAGTGTATTTTGTCGGTAAAGTCTTTGAATTGATTAAATGGAATCTGTCACCACTGACCTCCCTATCCAACTATCCTATCCATAGCTATGGTTCACCTGATAAAAATGCTATTTTTGTTTTATTTTTCGAGGCTCCATTCCTGAGTTATCCCACTTTTACTAATATGTAAATTAGGCCTTTGGTGCCATGACGGCATCACCATTGCACTTGTTGTACCCAAGCTTCATTTATTTCTGTGGACAGCCAGAGCAGCCAAGGATAGGCTATCCACAGGAGTTAGTAGATCTTGGGTGCAAGATCAATGGTGCTGTTCTCATTGTACCAAAGGCCTAATTTGTATATTTAAAAAAAAAACTATCATAACTCAGGAAAGGAGTCTCACATCAACAAAAAAAAAAAAGCAGTGTCTTAATTAGATGAATCACAGCTATGTGTCTATACAAACAGTGGGCTAAGGTGGTCATTGGTGACAGATTCCCTTTAAGGACCGCCTGCCGTATCCTTACTGTGGACGACTCAGGTCCCGAACACTCATTCCATTACCACATATAATTGCTTTTTACTGTCACTAATCCTATATTACTGCCAGCTATAGTTAGTCCTTCCTATTAAATTACTAGCCGAAGGGGTCTTTTACATGGGCCGAGGATAGGGGCAATTATCTGGAACAAATGTACCTACACACGTTCATTCCTGATAATTGGTTAGTGAAAAGTCCTGCTCTTTGCCTATTTGTCAGATGATTGTATCTTTAATACGACATCTAAAATCTTTATTTCTCAGGAAAACATCTCCTTGTCTGAACAGTGCTGTTGATAAACAATTATACTGTATGGGAATGAACTATCATAGTATCACATGTGCCATTTATAACACTGGTGCCTTCTTATGTGCTAATTGGCCCCTAAATCACCGGGGCCCAAGCACAATCACTACCATAGCACCCCCTGTAAGTTGGTCTCTGCAGTCCTACTAATATCCACAGTGATAGAATTTGCCAGAGAGTCACTTTTCACCCATATCCCCAAAATTCCCCCTCCCCCACCACCACTTAAGCCACAGAGCTCACAATACCTCCATCAGCTTTTTCTAGTTCTTCTCTGTCAGGTGAAAGTTACATACAAGTAGCTTATCAAGCATGTGATAGTTAAAGTATTGATCTCATTATTTCCATAGAAAGAAAATCATTGCCTCCAAGAATAACTGGACAGACTTGAATGCAGTACTGTCCTCCCCACTCCATAGTTAGCCCCCTAAAACACACATACCTTTTGTATACCTATGAACCTGACAGGCTTGAAAGAAGGCAAACGTAAACCAGATGCTAAAACACAAATGCAATAGCACTCTGCAACCAGCACTCTGCCCTGCCTCTATGCTGGATGTTGAATGAGGCATTGGTGTACATTTTGGCCAAAGCGTAATAAGCCACTCACCACGTCAAGGTCGCCTCTATGAGTGGTCCCTAACACTAGTTCCTACCTGTTATGGGCCATGATAGTGTCACAGCCAGACAGCTGAGAAGCGCTCACAGGAGCTTCTCAGATCCTCCTCCTTGAATTTCTTTGATTTGGTTTAGTTTCTCATCTCGTTAGTCTATCTCAGCTGTCATGCAGTTAGACTGATTGCTACCCTTTAAGTTCCTCCCCATAATGCAGTAGTGTGCGGCTGATACAACTTCCTTGAGTGTGTGTGTGCATGCTGTTCCCAGTTCCCAGTTCCCAGTTCCCTGTTCCCAGTCGTCAGTCGTCATTCGTCTGCAAGATAAGTGCTGTTTATGTATTTATGATTTTGTCTTTTCTGGATCCAGGTGACCCTGACTCCCTCCGTGTCAGTGTAGGGAGCCGGTGGTCGTGTCCCTTCACTATAGTAGGGTCTTCAGGTAATAGATAGCCGAGGAACGTGGATATGCGGCCATCCACCTTTGGGGTGTTCGCATAGGCTGAGCAGTGAGGGAGAGCGGCAGGTCTATTGCAGGGGTCTCTCTTTGTTCCTTAGTTGTGGATCCAGAGAGACATTGTTTATATGGTATTGTCTTGTTTCCTGTACACCATCCGTGACATTATCAGCCGCCAAAACCGTCTCAAGCATGGATCCGGTTTCACTTTTGGCTGAACGCTTTCAGGGTCTTTCTTTGGAGGTAGCTGATCTCCGTAAGACTTTTTCTCAGTTTCAAGTGACCGGTTCAGCTTGCGTTCATGGAGTTTGTGCTGAGCCTAAGATCTCGCTCCTGGATACGTTTTCCGGGGGTAGTGAGAATTTTGTGCGTTTTAGAGAGGCTTGCAAACTCCATTTTCGCCTTCTTCCCCATTCTTCTGGTGATGAAGAACGGAGGGTGGGGATCATTATATCGCTGCTCAGGGGTAACGCTCAGTCCTGGGCCTTTTCGCTGCCGGAGGGGGCACGGCCCCTTCGTTCAGTGGATGAATTCTTTTTAGCCCTGGGTCAGATATATGATGATCCGGATCGTATTGCTCTGGCTGAGTCTAGACTACGTCTGTTATGCCAGGGTAAACAATCCGCAGAGATATACTGTTCAGAATTTCGGAGATGGGCAGCAGATACGGGTTGGAATGATGCTGCACTCCGAAGTCAATTTTGCTATGGTCTTTCAGAGGGATTGAAAGATGCATTTGCCTTTCATGAAAGACCTACCTCCTTGGATTCTGCTATGTCTCAGGCTGTTCGTATTGACAGGCGTCTTAGAGAGAGAGGAGAGATCTCTCCTTCCTGTCATACTCAGTCCCGGAACAGTGCAGCGGTCTCATTCTGTGCACAGGGGTCTCAGTCGCTGTCAGCCCCCTCTGAGCAGGAGTCCATGCAGCTGGGGTTGATTGCCTCTGACAATAGAAGATTCAGCCCGCAGGGGAGGGTTTGTTTTTGTTGTGGAGGTATAAATCATCTGGCAAATGTTTGTCCCTCTAGGAGATTCAGGCAGTTTTCTGGGAGTAATAAAGAGACAAAAAGGAAAAAATCTTTTAAAAATGTTCCGTCTGTTACTATTGGCAGGGTTGAGGCGGAAATTGAAGGTTTTCCGTTTGCTTGTAGTTCCCGTTTTGTCCTGCCTGCTAGGGTGGCGCTAGAGAGCAAGAGCATTTTTTGTGAGATTTTTGTGGATAGTGGAGCAGCTGTCAACCTCATTGATAATCAATTTGCAATAACTCATGGTTTCCAGGTATGCACTTTGGGAAAGGATATTCCTGTTTTTGCTATTGATTCAGCTCCACTTTCTCAGAAATCATTAAAGGGCATAGTTCACAATATCCGTTTAATTGTGAGTGATGCTCATGTTGAGGATGTGTCATGTTTCGTCCTTAGCGGTTTGCCTACTCCTCTAGTGGCTCACTAAACATAACCCCACCATTGATTGGCAAGCGAGGCAAATAAATGGTTGTAGTAACTTTTGCAGAGAGAATTGCCTCATAACATCTGCTTCTGAGGTTTCTACTAAGACTGTACCACCTTTCCTCTCTGAATTTTTGGATGTCTTCTCTGAGAGTGGAGTTCAGGGTTTGCCTCCGCACAGGGAGTATGATTGCCCTATTAATCTCATCCCAGGCGCCAAGCTGCCTAAATCTCGTTTATACAATCTCTCCCAACCTGAGAGGGTCGCTATGCGGGCTTATATCTCTGAGAGTCTGAGAAAAGGACACATACGACCCTCGAAGTCACCTGTTGCCGCTGGTTTTTTCTTTGTTAAGAAAAAAGATGGTTCTTTAAGACCTTGTCTGGATTTCAGGGAGCTGAACAGTATCACTATTCGTGATCCTTATCCGCTTCCTCTGATCCCAGACCTGTTTAACCAGGTTGTTGGGGCTAAAGTCTTTTCCAAATTAGACCTAAGAGGGGGATACAACCTGGTTAGGGTCAGAGAAGGAGACGAATGGAAGACGGCTTTCAATACCCCTGAGGGCCATTTTGAGAATTTGGTTATGCCTTTTGGTTTAATATATGCCCCAGCCGTTTTTCAGCATTTCGTCAACAGCATTTTTTATTATTTAATGGGAAAATTTGTATTAGTGTATTTGGATGACATTTTGATTTTTTCTCCTGATTTCAAGACTCATAAGGAACACTTACGTCAGGTCTTGCTCATCCTGCGGGAGAATAAATTATATGCGAAACTGGAAAAATGTGTGTTTGCGGTTCCAGAAATCCAATTTCTGGGGTTTCTTGTCTCCGCTTCTGGTTTTCGCATGGACCCCGAGAAGGTCCGCGCTGTGCTTGAGTGGGAGCTTCCTGAGAATCAGAAGGCGCTGATGCGTTTTTTTGGGCTTTGCCAATTATTACAGGAAATTTATTTTGAATTATTCCTCTGTTGTTAAACCACTCACTGATATGACCAGAAAGGGGGTAGATTTTTCTTCCTGGTCGGTAGAGGCGCGTAAGGCCTTTTCTAATATCAAGGAGAGTTTTGCTTCCGCTCCCATCCTAGTACAACCTGATATTTCGTTACCCTTCATAGTTGAGGTTGATGCTTCTGAGGTAGGGGTGGGTGCGGTCTTGTCTCAGGATTCCTCTCCTGCCAAATGGCAACCGTGTGCCTTTTTCTCAAAGAAACTCTCCTCCGCAGAGAGAAATTATGATGTGGGAGATAGGGAATTGTTGGCCATCAAGTTGGCTTTTGAGGAATGGCGCCATTGGCTAGAGGGAGCCAGACACCCTATTACCGTGTTTACTGACCATAAAAATCTGGCCTACTTGGAGTCAGCCAAGCGTCTGAACCCGAGACAGGCCAGATGGTCTTTGTTCTTTTCAAGGTTTAATTTTGTTGTTACGTTCCGCCCTGGGGTTAAGAATGTGAAGGCAGATGCCCTGTCACGTTGTTTTCCGGCAGGTGGGAATTTTGAAGACCCGGGTCCCATTTTGGCTGAAGGTGTGGTGGTCTCTGCTCTTTTTCCTGAATTGGAGGCAGAGGTGCAGGCAGCCCAGTCAGAAGCTCCTGATCTTTGTCCTCCTGGGAGGTTGTTTGTGCCTCTCGCTTTGAGACACAAGATTTTTAAAGAACACCACGACACGGTCCTTGCTGGGCACCCGGGGACAAGAGCCACACTGGATCTCATCGCTCGGAGATTCTGGTGGCCTGCGCTTCGTAAGTCGGTTGAGGGTTTTGTGGCAGCTTGCGAGACTTGCACTCGTGCCAAGGTCCCTCATTCACGGCCATCAGGTCCTCTCCTTCCTTTGCCCATTCCTTCCCGTCCTTGGACACATCTGTCCATGGACTTCATAACGGACTTGCCTCGTTCCTCGGGGAAGTCTGTGATTCTGGTGGTGGTGGACCGTTTTAGCAAAATGGTGCATTTTATCCCTTTTCCTGGTTTGCCCAATGCTAAGACGCTGGCGCAGGCATTTATTGACCACATTGTCAAATTGCATGGGATTCCTTCAGACATAGTCTCTGATAGGGGCACGCAGTTTGTTTCCAGATTCTGGAAGGCTTTCTGTTCTCGCTTGGGGGTTCGGTTGTCATTCTCTTCTGCTTTCCATCCGCAGTCGAATGGCCAGACAGAGCGCGTCAATCAGAATCTGGAGACATATCTGCACTGTTTTGTGGCGGAGAATCAGGAGGATTGGTGTTCTTTTTTGTCCCTTGCTGAGTTTGCTTTAAATAACCGTCGTCAGGAGTCCTCTGATAAGTCACCATTTTTTGGTGCATATGGGTTCCATCCGCAGTTTGGGACTTTCTCAGGAGAGGGCTCTTCTGGTTTGCCTGATGAGGACAGATTCTCCTCGTCTTTGTCATCTATTTGGCAAAAGATTCAGGATAATCTAAAGAGCATGAGTGAGAGACATAAGCGTGTGGCGGATAAGAGACGTGTGCCTGGTCCGGACCTGAATGTTGGTGATCTGGTTTGGTTGTCTACCAAGAATATCAAATTGAAGGTTCCCTCCTGGAAGTTGGGTCCTAGGTTTATTGGGCCTTACAAGATCCTGTCTGTCATCAATCCTGTTGCCTACCGTCTTGATCTTCCTCAGACTTGGAAGATCCATAATGTTTTTCATAAGTCCTTATTGAAACCTTATGTTCAACCTATTGTACCCTCGCCTTTGCCTCCTCCTCCGATTATGGTTGATGGAAATCTTGAATTTCAGGTCTCTAGGATTGTGGATTCTCGTCTTGTCCGCGGTTCCCTCCAGTACCTCGTTCATTGGGAGGGTTATGGTCCTGAGGAGAGGATGTGGGTCCCAGTGAAGGACATTAAGGCCTCTCGTCTCATCAGGGCTTTCCATAGGTCCTATCCTGAGAAGGTGGGCCCTGAGTGTCCGGAGTCCACTCCTAGAGGGAGGGGTACTGTCACAGCCAGACAGCTGAGAAGCGCTCACAGGAGCTTCTCAGATCCTCCTCCTTGAATTTCTTTGTTTTGGTTTAGTTTCTCATCTCGTTAGTCTATCTCAGCTGTCATGCAGTTAGACTGATTGCTACCCTTTAAGTTCCTCCCCATAATGCAGTAGTGTGCGGCTGATACAACTTCCTGGAGTGTGTGTGTGCATGCTGTTCCCAGTTCCCAGTTCCCAGTTCCCAGTTCCCTGTTCCCTGTTCCCAGTCGTCAGTCGTCATTCGTCTGCGAGATAAGTGCTGTTTATGTATTTATGATTTTGTCTTTTCTGGATCCAGGTGACCCTGACTCCCTCCGTGTCAGTGTAGGGAGCCGGTGGTCGTGTCCCTTCACTATAGAAGGGTCTTCAGGTAATAGATAGCCGAGGAACGTGGATATGCGCCCATCCACCTTTGGGGTGTTCGCATAGGCTGAGCAGTGAGGGAGAGCGGCAGGTCTATTGCAGGGGTCTCCCTTTGTTCCTTAGTTGTGGATCCAGAGAGACATTGTTTATATGGTATTGTCTTGTTTCCTGTACACCATCCGTGACAGATAGCCACACAAAGTCCAGGGAGCGCAGGTACAGCATGCATGCCAGGCACACTCTGCTTTTAACCCCGTCCGGTGCCGTGGCAGCTTTCATCGGATCCAGGGATGCAAGTACCAATATGCATGCTGAGCCCGCTATATACTTCTCCTGGAGCCAAATGGCTACTGTAAACCAGATGCTCAGCCTAAGTGACCTTATTTTAAATGATTTCCTGTTTAATGAGCTGTTAAATGCATTTAGAAAAAAATATATCTATGGTGCAACATTTATCCAAAATTATCGCCTACCTTAGGTGTTTATTAAAACTTATTTTTATGTGGTACTTGCTGCCAGCTTTTAAATGGTTTAATTGTATTTTTTATTCCACTATCAAGTATTATTCATACAGTATATATTTGACTACTTGCTTCAGATGCTAAAGTTAGTCTAGATTTTACACAGTTTTCAAATCTGTTTGTCTTGAAGAGGAATTATTTTGACAGTATTTGTAATTGTAAAAACAATGGAATCAATGATGCCATCCTCTTTTCTACTCCTGTCTGAAGAATAAGAGGTAGCTGTGGCACCAGCTATAAATAAAACATTTCCTTTTGGATCTGCTAATAAACATACATTAATAATTACAAGCATCTTAACAGGGAGGCCTATCAGTGATTTATTGTGCGATTTTCATGCCGCTAATCTTCCCATAAAATCAGAACAAATTCACATTATAGCCTAAACTTAGCTTGTTGAAAGCCTGTGATTAAATATAAAGCTATTTCTTCCTAAGAAAGCAGAACTGAATCAACTTAAACCTATAAAGTTTAAGTCCTACATCATCATAGTGAAATACCAAAATAATACTGGTTAAACCACATCCTAGTAAAGTACCGTAACTAGAGATGAGTGAAGTTTTGAAAAGTTTGATTCGGCAACTTCACTGAAGGTAGCCAAGAAATAGATTTGTTCCAAATTAATTTGTCACAAATCACTATAAATCACATATACCCAGGCCGCTCTGTCTTAGGATTCGGCCACATAGAACGGCCGTGCTGCGGACAGGTTGCGGCCATGCTGTGGTGAAGAACCGCATGGCCAATTAGCCTGAAGCTGCCTTTCATTTAATAATGAATACCGCAATGTATAGCCCTATTTCATTGTTAATGGCCGCATGGCACCTTTAAACAGGGGCAGTTGCTGGTATGGGTTTTGGCTGGGTACAATATGCATATTATTGCTGTTCTTGCCTGCAATCTCCTACAAGTTATTTAACGATAAACACTGAATATTAATCAGCTCTGGCATTCCCACTTCTCCAACCTCAGCGCTCTCCTGCCCTAATGGTGGGAAACCTTCTATCTGTTTTTCCTCATTTTCATAATATCAATGAGAATATGTAATCAGGAACATCCAGCTCCTCCTCTCTCTGCATCTGGCAGACTTTTCTAGGACATCGAGACTTTTAAGGATGATTTGGAAGAAGTAAAGCCAGCAAAAGATAAGAATGGTCATCATTAAGACCTGGCCCTACTTAGGGGTGCAGACTGGATGGTACTGGTTGGCATGCTGGCAGTGGAATAATAAAGGCTTCCATCTTATTGGTACTGAATTATATATATATATATATATATATATCTTAGTTTACGGCTGATGTAGAAATAAGTAAATGTAGGAATAAATAAAACTGACACAAAATAAGTCTCCCTGCACTCTCTTCCAATATTCTTCTATTTATCATTTTCAGCAACACTGTCCCTAGCACATGAGTGCTTTCCCCTTCTCACTCTATGCTCAGCTCATAGGACCCCACGGGATGAGGGTTTTATAGGGCTGTGACATCACAGGGGATGGCTATCAGCGGATTGACTATCTGCATGACATTAGGAGTGATCTTGCATTCCCAGGCTTGTTTCCTCTACACTTAGTTTCACTTTTTAACACATACAGCTCCATTTTAGGAAAAACTGATTAATTACCACAAAGCACGAGGAAATGCAGATTGTTTGCAAATCAACGTTTTTCTAAACTTTGGACAAAATTCAGCTTTGAATGATTCGATTTGGTTAATACTAAAAGTTATAAACTTTAAAATGGGTTCTCTAATTTCATAATATGTTTTTCATCTGTCCCCAGTACTCCAAAAATTGCATATGGGTACCCAATATACCTGTTTATACTTCAGAGCTTTCCTTCCTATTCCTGGCATCACTGTATCCTGGCGGGACGTTTACATTTTATTCCTGCAGAATTTTCTAACTTTATCCAGCATGTTTTGCTTTGAAATGTTGCACAGGGTTTGCCCTGCATAGCTAAGCAAGGGGAGAAAACAGGTACTGTGTATAGGGCAAAATACTCAGCATTTGGGCTACTCTGGGTAGATAAAAAAAAAAAAAATATTATAAAACTGGAGAACCCCTTTAAATCACAGTTGTCATGGAATACAGAATCCACCATAATTAATATGCAAAAAATGTAATTTGGTACTTTCATATACTTTTGATGCTGTATTTGGTTTGGTACATTTGATTTGGTATTGAGGTCTGTACTTCCCAATGTTGTGGACAAAATTTTGGGAACATGTGACTAATTAACAACATCAGATCTCATCAAGCATTATCCTCAGTATTTTGTTTCTAAAAAGAAGAGTGTCAATGTACTGTACATTAGTTGTAGGTAAAAGTGGCAAATACCCTCATACTTGCTACTATATAGTATTTATATGTTCATTCAATATATGACCATGAATAGTTCTTACCATTATTTTCACAGAAACATGGTGAAAATGATGAGTGCTCCTTAAAGGAGACCTCTGACAATATCTTTAGAAATAGTTCATAGACAAAGCAAGGGGATATTGAGGGCTACTTACATTTGAGATTTAGATCCAGTTATGGACTATTGATAATAGGTTTCACTAAAGAGCTGTCCCCATAATCATCCAAATTATAACAAATAAAGGCTTGAAATTTCTCGCTTTGCATGTAATGAGTCTCTCATTTGTTAGTTTCACCTTTTAAGTTGCATTACTGAAATAAATTAACTTTGCACGATATTCTAATTTTCCGCGTTTCACCTGTAAATGTGGAAGTGCTGTTCAACATGATTCCATCAGTCTGATTACAACAATAGCAAACTTATATGGAGATTTTTTCTTCTTCTTCATTTGTACATTGAATACACTTTAAAATAATTGTCAATATATTTTGAGAGCCAAAAGATTTTTTTTTAAGTTTCCATCTACTGATCAATTTGAGTGTTTTTTTGCTGGTACTATTTTGAGGTACGCAAGTCTTTTTGATCAATAATCATCTTTTATTCAACTTTATTAGAAGCAAGATAAAAAAAAACATTTTTTTGCAGTGTTCACTGTGTAGTATAATTAACGTATTTTTTTTTTTATCTATACAATCAGCGTGATACCAAATTAACATAGCTTTTTTTTGTTTTGCCACAATTGTATAAAAAAAAAGGGGGAAAAAAAGAAATCACCATAATCTGAGAGCCATAACTTTTCTATTTTTTCCTTAATGTTGCTGTGTGAGTCCTCATTTGTAGTGATCTACAAGTAGGGGCAAAGTAATTTAGGCATATTGCCAAATGAGCAACAGGCTTTAACAACATGCACTGTCTGAATGACAGAAACATCAATCAGCGTTCAGGGATAGCAGATCTGACTACATCTCGAAATACTGATTAACCCTTTCAGGACCCTGTCATATTTCACCTTAAGAACCAGGCCGTTTTTTTTTCCAGAAACAAAGCAAGGGTTAACAACAAAACTCAATATTTATTACCCTGATTCTGTAATTTATAGAGACTCCTCATTTGTGATCATAAACTGTTATATGGGCACACAGTAGGGTGCAGAAGGAAAGGAAAGCCATGTGGTTTTTGGAGGGCAGATTTCACTAGGATCATTTTAAGTTGCCGTGTCACATTTGAAGACCCCCTGATGCACCCCTACAGTAGAAACTCCAAAAAAGTGAACCCATTTTGGAAGCTAAGGGATAAGGTGTCAGTTTTGTTGGTACTATTTTAGGGTACATATGATTTTTGGTTGATCTATATTACACTTTTTGTAAAGCAAGGCAACAAAAAATATCTGTTTTGGCATTGTTTTTATTTTTATTTTTTTTACAATGTTAATCTGACAGGTTAGATCATGTGCTATTTTTATAGAACAGGTTGTTACTGACGCGACAATGCCAAATGTAACTACTTTTTTTGTTGTTTGTTTCAGTTTTTCATAATAAAGCATTTAAAAAAAAAAAAAGATTTTTTAGTGCCTCCATATTCTGAAAGCCATATTTATTTATTTATTTTTTGAGCGAGTGTCTTATGTAGGGGCTAATTATTTTCTGGATGAGATGACGGTTTGATTGGTATTATTTTAGGGTGCATATGACTTTATTACTTGGTATTACATTTTTTGTGATGTTAGTTGACAAAAAATGGGCTTTTTTTACTCAGTTTTTATTTAATTTTTTATGGTGTTCACCTGAGGGGTTAGGTCATGTGATATTTTTATACATCAGGTTGTTAAGGATGCGGCCATACCTAAGGCCTCGTTCACATCACCGTTAGGGCTTTCCGCTATATTCCTATTCCGTTACAAATAACGGAAAGGTATAAATTAATGGACACCTAACGGACACTATCGGACAGCATAGTGTCCGTTATTTTAACGGATTACAGCAACGGATCCATTAAAATAACGGACACAATGCGTCCGTTTATGTCCGTTAGGCTCAGTTTTTGACTGATTTTAAACGGATCAGTTTTTTATTTTATTTTTACATTTTTTTGGTTCTTCCCTTTTTTGCAGTGTATTTCCAGTTTCAGTTGAGGGATTTTCTCTTCAAGGCTGAAAATGCTGCTGGCTGATGTCATGTTTTCATTGGATTATTTTATCCTATGGATGAGATGGAAGCAGAAGGAAAGACAAGCCCCCCGACGAAGATATTGGGTTCATCCAATTACCTCAGCACGATGCACAAGAGGAGTATTCACCACTTTATATCAAGATCTTCGCAGTCATCCAGATAAATTGTTTGACTATCTATGTATGAGTGTGTCCAGCTTTGATGAGCTTGTGCAGAAACTTAACCAACGACTACGTAGAAGGAATACAAAATTCAGACGCTGCATGTCACCAGAAGAACGCTTAATGGTGACCATAAGGTAAATGTAACTGTATATTGACATATGTTATTCTTAACTGTGATTTATTTTACAAAAATGGTTTTAAAATATTGTACTTTAGTTTAATCTATAGTAAACAGAGAGAACTTACATATTTATCTCCTTAAATTTTTGGTTTCTGGCCACGGGTGAAAGTATATCAAGTCTTCACTTTCAGTTTTGCCTGGAAAAATCAACCATTTCATACATTGTACAAGGCACATGCAAAGCAATATGGGTTCTACTCCATGATGAATACTTTCCTCACCCAACAACACAACAGTGGACTGAAATAGCATAAAAATTTTACGAGATTACTCAATTTCCCAACTGTCTTGGAGCTGTTGATGGTAAACACATTCCGATATTAAAACCTCCAGGTAGTGGGTCATTGTATTTCAACTATAAAAAATATTTTTCAGTAATTTTGATGGCTGTTGCGGATGCACAGTACAAATTTGTGGCAGTAGATATAGGGGCCTACGGCCGCACGAATCACTCAAAGTCTTCAAAAACTCTAATATGGGATGTAGAGTATACTCTGGTAACTTTGATTTCCCAAACCCACGTCCTTTAACTGGAACAACTGAACCTAACATGCCATTTGTGTTGGTAGGCGATGAGGCCTTCCAAATGTCTTTTAATTTGTGGAAGCCGTAGGCAAATCGTGGACTAAATGATTGTAAAAGAATCTTTAATTACAGACATACAAGGGCAAGACGTATGGTTGAATGTGCATTCGGGATACTGGCCAACCGATGCAGAATATTCACCAGACCAATTCAATTAAAAATAGACTGCATTGACGATGTTATTAAAGCATGTGTGATTCTTCACAATTTTTGCCAAACACAAGAACCATTGAGCTTAGAATCTGTGCCGTTAGTCTCAGACAATCCACCAGAAAATGGCACAAGTCCACGTTCAACCGCTGCTGTTAGTCATTTACGGGACAGCTTTACTCAATATATTATTTCCCCTGCTGGTTCTGTTCCGTGGCAGGAACAAATGATCTAATATATACAGTTATACTTTTTTACTGTCCATGGCACAAGATTATACAATTTTGTGTGTTTTTTAGTTATGTGTGTATCTGCACATTATGTCAAAATAGTCTGTAGGTCTCAATTGTAAGTACCTCTATATCTTGAGGTTTCATAATCAGTTAATGTTTAATATGTGTATACATGCATACAGTTTTGTTTTTAATGTTTGGATGTTTTAAATAAATAAAATATATATATATATATATAAAAGAAAAAAAGGGGAATGGCAGCACCGTCACAATGAAGTTGGAAGGAAAGGGTGCACAGGCCCAGATGTGGATATAAGCCAATCCAACAAACACAAAAAATGGAAAAAAGGGCAGCACTCCACTGGATAAAAATAAAATAAACTTTATTTACCCATAGGCAACAGCGACGTTTCGGCTCATACACAGGAGCCTTCCTCAAGCAGTGTGCATACATCAAAAACTCTGGGTACATATAGTGTTTCAACCAATTAAGAGCAATTACATGTTAAGTGTACATAATTAATAAAAAAATCAAACTACATGATGCCATATAAATATAAAAAGCAATGAAGCCAAACATGTGTGAATATTAAATCGTGATACGTACAATAGCAAGATAATATGATAGATATAAATAGTACAATACATTTATATTACACAAATCACATAACAAGTGCCAACTGTGAATGATTACATAAAGTGCAAAGTGCTTACTGTTTACAGGTGATAACCATAATGGAAGCGGGAGGGAGAGCGGCTGTTGTCCATGTAGACATGTGCGATCCGGCGTGCCTGGACCGCAACCGCGCATGCCCCTATGACGCATAAACTGTGCTTCCGTCTAGCATTAGCCTCGTCACGCAACGCATGCGCTCTTGGGCTACAATGCTAACGCGGCCATTTTGGATAAGGGCAGAACGCCCACTGAGTTACGCTGCTATTGAAAACAACTAATTGTCCCGGTATATCGCAGGCTCGGGGTGAAAGAGGACATATATACATGTCCGAGTGTCTCAGCGGCTAAGAGGACTAAGGAAAAGGCCAACACCTACAAATTGAAGTGGGCACCCCACCAATTTTAATGTATTCTTCCTTTCTCTCTTTTTTCTTTTTTTATTTTTTCAGATAAATTTTCATTGGATTCGGAGTTTGGGGAGGTGGCATTATGCCCATGGGGGCTGTGTGGTCACGATGTCTGGACGCGTCTGCCCATGCACTACATGATCTTTAGACTTGTGCATTTCCTTAAATAACTACTTCTGTATCTTTAACCCAGATTCCGTTATTAGTATGGCGGGGTGTGATGAGGAGAACCCTCAGAGTGAGGTGGCGATGGATGGACTTTGACTGAAGTAGCGGTGCGACTCGGCATTTACATGCGGATGCGCTACCGCTCTATAGTCTTGGTGGGGTGCCCACTTCAATTTGTAGGTGTTGGCCTTTTCCTTAGTCCTCTTAGCCGCTGAGACACTCGGACATGTATATATGTCCTCTTTCACCCCGAGCCTGCGATATACCGGGACAATTAGTTGTTTTCAATAGCAGCGTAACTCAGTGGGCGTTCTGCCCTTATCCAAAATGGCCGCGTTAGCATTGTAGCCCAAGAGCGCATGCGTTGCGTGACGAGGCTAATGCTAGACGGAAGCACAGTTTATGCGTCATAGGGGCATGCGCGGTTGCGGTCCAGGCACGCCGGATCGCACATGTCTACATGGACAACAGCCGCTCTCCCTCCCGCTTCCATTATGGTTATCACCTGTAAACAGTAAGCACTTTGCACTTTATGTAATCATTCACAGTTGGCACTTGTTATGTGATTTGTGTAATATAAATGTATTGTACTATTTATATCTATCATATTATCTTGCTATTGTACGTATCACGATTTAATATTCACACATGTTTGGCTTCATTGCTTTTTATATTTATATGGCATCATGTAGTTTGATTTTTTTATTAATTATGTACACTTAACATGTAATTGCTCTTAATTGGTTGAAACACTATATGTACCCAGAGTTTTTGATGTATGCACACTGCTTGAGGAAGGCTCCTGTGTATGAGCCGAAACGTCGCTGTTGCCTATGGGTAAATAAAGTTTATTTTATTTTTATCCAGTGGAGTGCTGCCCTTTTTTCCATTTTTTGTGTTTGTTGGATTGGCTTATATCCACATCTGGGCCTGTGCACCCTTTCCTTCCAACTTCATTGTGACGGTGCTGCCATTCCCCTTTTTTTCTTTTATATACAGCCGTTGTTTGGCATTTGCACGTCTTTTTTCACACGGACTTATTATTTCAAATATGTCTACCAGTGACTATATTATACCCGGAGGCTCCACATATACACAGGAAGCAGTCGACAGGATTTTATGCTCGATTGAGGGAGATGCTACGTTTCTTACCACCCCAACAGCTAAGGAGTTAAAGAGGAAATATGAATTCCTATCAAAGAGGTCTATCTCTTTGCGTCTCCACATGACCACCCTTGGTGAATATTTTAAAGCACAGCGTATACCGAGAGGGATGAGATCCACTTTATGCCCCAATTTATTTTCCGGTTGTCCATTATTTTGTAAAAAATTTGAAAATCTGTCAAACAGGTATGCATTGGACTTTATATTGCTCAACATTGAATTTCTACAGGGCGAACTGTCTAATGTCACACAGGAATTGGTAAATGTGGAACAATTGTTGATTAATCTGTCTTCAGTGGATGAATTTGGGACATACAATGATATACTGTCTACTCAGCTTCAGTCCTTCCGTACTGAGATTGAGGAAGGTAAACGCCTTAAATGGAACCGAGATTGTGACGATTACAAAAAGGGAAATATCTATTCCTGGCAATCCAGTGACAAAAATGTCCATGCAAACAAGGATGCATGGAAAAAGAAATATAAAACCATAAATGATGCTTCTTCTGTTGACCAAGCTTTTTTAGGGGCAAGAGAGATGGAACAATCCGGAGGCAACGTATCCGGCGTGGAGGCCGTAGACACAGGAGATACCAGAAAACAACGCAACAACAAATCTCGACCTCAGGGCCGAAACATGCCGTCCAGGAAGAAGTGACGGTTGTCAACCTTTCTTCTAAAAAACTGACCGATGCTCAAGTGAGTGTGCTGAGTAAGGGGCTTTCATTCTGCCCTCGAGCCAATGCAGATTTGTTCGAACTTGATTTTGATTTGTGTGCTTTTTTTCGTGCAATCAAGTTAAAAATTTGGTTTCATGGTAGGGAGCGGATCGAGCATTCCAGGATGAGTGAACTCTCTCTTGGCATGCTCGATCTCTCACCTAAAAGCAGCTTTAACCCAGTCATCAATGAGCCTGCAGTTGAGGCATATATGGCTGCTGTTAAATCTGACATACAGAATTTGAAAGCTGCATATCTCTCTCAACCCTTCGGTCATCCCAATGTGACAACAGAAGAGATGGTAGCACTTAAAGAACTCAAGCTCGACCACGAACTTACCATTAAGGCCGCTGATAAAGGCGGTGCGGTGGTCGTGCTTGACACCCATAAGTATATTGCCGAAATTAAGCGGCAATTGGGTGATAGAACCATCTATAGACACATTGACTCTGACCCAAGATTTAAAATTGCAGGGTTGATTGATAATGTATTGACGGAGGCTCTTCATGCGGGGGTCATTGACGAGGGGCTTGTGGATTTTCTTACAGTGGCACATCCTGTTACTCCAGTACTCTATGTGTTGCCTAAGATCCACAAGTCCCTCGTTGATCCACCTGGCCGCCCCATTGTCTCGGGCTCCGATTCAATATTTAGTCATATATCCATTTTTCTTGATAAGATCTTATGCGGTTTTGCATGTGGAGGCAGTTCATACATTCGCGATACTAGCGACTTTTTGCTTAAACTGCAGGGGATTGATCTGACTGATGTGTCGGATGTGACATTAGCATCGTTTGATGTGACCTCACTCTATACATCAATAGATCATCATAAGGGTTTGACAGCCATTTCTTCCATGTTGGAGAAATCCACATTTACAGAAGGTGCTCAGCAATTTATACTATCTTTGCTTGAAATTGTACTCAGACAAAATTACTTCTTATTTCAGGACTCATATTATGTACAAGAACAGGGCGTGGCGATGGGGTCCAATGTGGCCCCAACTTACGCGAATATTTTTATGCGTCGGTTTGAGGAAGATGTCGTCTATGGAAACCACCACTTCCAATACATCAGGGCGTGGTGGCGGTACATAGACGACATCTTCCTCATCTGGACTGGTGATCTGCGGAAACTTTTTGATTTCCATGGTTACCTCAATGGAGTTGATGAGGCACTGCAGTTCACCTTGGTACATTCTCCAGTGGAGATGCAGTTCCTTGATACCCGTGTGATTCTGTCGGCTGGTAAAATAGAGACAGAATTGTTTACGAAACCTACCGACAGGAACACACTATTGACTTACAACAGCAATCATCCTAGATCGATGGTAAAATCTCTCCCATACTCTCAGTTTCTGAGAGTTAAACGTATAGTCTCTGACCCCACTACATCGAATAACACGCTAGATATAGTACTGCATAAATTTGAGCAACGAGGTTATCCAACCAAATTGCTACATGAGAAAAAGAAACTGGTCGGTCAACTCAACAGGGATGACATCCTTAAAAGGAAAGTACAACAAGTGAAAAAGAATAGGATTCCTTTTATTTCCACCCATTGTGAACAGAGCGTTGACATTAACAACATTATTCGACGTCACTGGGGCATATTGGGTGGTTGTCATAATATGGTTAAGGAATTTCTTTCCCCCCCTATTATGTCCTATCGCAGATCTAAGAGTCTTAGGGACCAGTTGGTTAGGGCAGACGTAGGAACCTCAAAAATGTCAAGACAACTCACACTGACTGGTGCCAGTGTTGGTTGCTTTCCATGTTTGTCCTGCGTAAATTGCAAATACATGATCAAGGGTAGGTCCTTTATACACCCACAAACTGGGGTCTCATATCAGATAAGACATTATCTGACTTGTGACTCCAATCACGTTGTTTACGTGATTGTTTGTCCATGTAATTTGCTATACGTTGGAGAAACATCAACTGACTTCAAGACAAGATTTAATAATCATCGACTTAGTGTGAGGAAGAAACGGCTGGATTTACCAGTCTCTAAACACTTTACCAATCATAAACACACTGAGAAAGATCTGAGGTGTTACATCATTGACCATATACCAATGCCAAGGAGAGGTGGCAACAGGATTGGACTCCTAAAAAGGAGAGAGCTCAAGTGGATCTTTACGCTTAATTCTCTACAGCCATGTGGTCTTAATGTGGACTATAGGGTTGGAGTGAGCTAACTGCGTGGTTTGCCCTCTCTCGTTGCATTCTGAATGTCGACTGTCTTTCTGTGTAATATGTGATTTGTGTATACAAAACATATATCCTAAGGTTTATTCTGCAAGTCTTTTCTGGTCAAGAACAAGTTTTTTGATCTTTGTAAAAAATTTTAATGTATTCTTCCTTTCTCTCTTTTTTCTTTTTTCTTTTTTTCTTTTTTCAGATAAATTTTCATTGGATTCGGAGTTTGGGGAGGTGGCATTATGCCCATGGGGGCTGTGTGGTCACGATGTCTGAACGCGTCTGCCCATGCACTACATGATCTTTAGACTTGTGCATTTCCTTAAATAACTACTTCTGTATCTTTAACCCAGATTCCGTTATTAGTATGGCGGGGTGTGATGAGGAGAACCCTCAGAGTGAGGTGGCGATGGATGGACTTTGACTGAAGTAGCGGTGCGACTCGGCATTTACATGCGGATGCGCTACCGCTCTATAGTCTTGGTGGGGTGCCCACTTCAATTTGTAGGTGTTGGCCTTTTCCTTAGTCCTCTTAGCCGCTGAGACACTCGGACATGTATATATGTCCTCTTTCACCCCGAGCCTGCGATATACCGGGACAATTAGTTGTTTTCAATAGCAGCGTAACTCAGTGGGCGTTCTGCCCTTATCCAAAATGGCCGTGTTAGCATTGTAGCCCAAGAGCGCATGCGTTGCGTGACGAGGCTAATGCTAGACGGAAGCACAGTTTATGCGTCATAGGGGCATGCGCGGTTGCGGTCCAGGCACGCCGGATCGCACATGTCTACATGGACAACAGCCGCTCTCCCTCCCGCTTCCATTATGGTTATCACCTGTAAACAGTAAGCACTTTGCACTTTATGTAATCATTCACAGTTGGCACTTGTTATGTGATTTGTGTAATATAAATGTATTGTACTATTTATATCTATCATATTATCTTGCTATTGTACGTATCACGATTTAATATTCACACATGTTTGGCTTCATTGCTTTTTATATTTATATGGCATCATGTAGTTTGATTTTTTTATTAATTATGTACACTTAACATGTAATTGCTCTTAATTGGTTGAAACACTATATGTACCCAGAGTTTTTGATGTATGCACACTGCTTGAGGAAGGCTCCTGTGTATGAGCCGAAACGTCGCTGTTGCCTATGGGTAAATAAAGTTTATTTTATTTTTATCCAGTGGAGTGCTGCCCTTTTTTCCATTTTTTATATATATATATATATATATATATATATATATATATATATATATAACTTTGTTAAATATTTTTTTTTTATATATAAAAAACATTACCCACATGGGGTAAACAGTACAGAAAATGCCCAATGGGGCAAACAATGCAGAAAATTACTTAGGGGGCAAACAGTGCAGAAAATGCCCAACGTAAGCAAACTATCCACCTTTTCTTGGATGGGGGATTCTCTATTGCCTGTGCTCACTGACAGTGTCATGATATTCAATCAGGGCACTCATAAAGGTATCGCCCGATGCTGAATGTTGCCCAGGAGTAGGGGGGCAAGGAGTGTGCAGAGAATGATATTCTGAGACCGTAGAAGAAATAGGTGAATGGGAAGTTAAAGGAGTAGTAAAGCTGTGAGGAGCAGGAAATAAAGAAGAATGCACACTGCCCACAGACTGGGTAGGGGTACTGGAACGAGAGGGGGGATTGGATTGGGAAAAGGAAGGAGGATAGGGCATTGGTGGGTTGGAATAGGATGCGCCATAAGATTGTGGTTGATTGGACGTCTGCGGAGGTTGGTAGTATTGGGATGAGGGATAGGATTGTGGTGGGGGACAGGATTGTGGTGGGGGAAAGGAGGGTGGTGGCGGATAGGTCTGGGATGGGGGGCAGTGCACAAAATTAAACACCGTTTGAGTCAATGCCATTCGACATTGACAATTCTGTTCCAAAGACAGATAAACCATCCATGGAGCAAGAGTTAGCAGAAAACTCTGATTAGGAGTAAGGGGATCTGGCTGCGCCGCCCCCTCCAGCATCCGGATATGAGTCAGAAGATCCTCCTTGTTCCTATTCATATTTTCCTTAAGTCTCGTTAAATTTTCTCTTACTATTTTAGCAAGGTCCTCTATCTCCGTGAATATTCTCCTACCTGTTCCCCGCCTCCTAAGTACGCCTGCAAAACCACTGAGGGTCCAGAAACCTGTTCTGTTTCCTCCTCTTGTTGACGAAGAGTGCTTGAGTGAGTCCTTTGTTGGAACTTCATCATCCGAGATGATTCTGGAACCCTATGGACAAGGATAATTAATAAAGACGTTTGATTGGAAAAGCTGTTGTGGTGAAACTTTTTCAGGATACACCCTTCACTGACACATCATATGAAATAACTGAACAGGGAGAGAGACATATTTTCACCTCAGCTGGAGTGCCAAAGATTGGCCAATAGTGGAAGCAATTATATACTCACAACCCCACGGCGGCCATGGCCACGACCTCCACTAGATCTCCTTTGGCGACCCCTATCTACTCAGGCACGTGGTCTTGTCACCGGAGAAGAAACTGCTGTCTCATCCTAAATAGAATAGAAATGAGTATAATTTATTATGCCATACACTTTATGTACATCTCTCTCCATTGAAAATAAAAGCCTACCTGGCTTGGGTCTTGAGATCGTGTACCTCCCATTACAGCTGTCGCAGGTTGTCTTTGGCTGGACTCCTATAACATAAAAAATATATTATTATATAAGTTATGAAACGTCCGAGTATTGTATGCCATATTTTCACTATACGTACTGTATCCATTTAGGTTTCTGTGCCCTCTGTACCATCTTGGGAACTCCTAGATGATGATTGCTCCCGAAATATATATGTACAAAAAATAAGTAGAATCTATATATGTATGGTTAAATATCTAATATATATATATATATATATATATTCCAAATAAATGTAACGCAGCACTCCTTTGATAAAAAGTGAAAAAATGCGATATTTATTCAACACATGTTGATACAGGCAACGTTTCAGCTCTCTCACAGAGCCATTATCAAGCCAACTTGGCTTGATAATGGCTCTGTAAGAGCTGAAACGTTGCCTGTATCAACATGTGTTGAATAAATATCGCATTTTTTCACTTTTTATCCAAGGAGTGCTGCGTTACATTTATTTGGATTGTGTTTGGACCCCAGCACCAAGGGGAAAACGCTGGCACCTGAATCACTTGAAGCTAGGAGTGCTGCCCTGCCATTTTCTGGATATATATATACATACATACATATACACACACACACACAGTGCTGCCCATAATTATTCATACCCCAGGCAAATTTTGACTTAAAGAGGACCTTTCACTAGATTAAAAAATCTAAACTAAGTATACAGACATGGAGAGCGGCGCCCAGGGATCTCCCTGCACTTATTATCCCTGGGCGCCGCTCCGTTCGCCCAGTATAGCCTCCGGTATCTTCACATGTTAGGCTCCACCCAGTGGAATCTGCCGGCATCTCTTTCTCTCATGCTGTAGCGCTGGCCAATCGCAGCGCTCAGCTCATAGCCTGAGAGAAAAAAAACCCTCTCAGGCTATAAGCTGAGCGCTGCGATTGGCCAGCGCTAGAGCATGGGAGAAGGAGACGCCGGCAGGTTCCACTGGGTGGAGCCCAACATGTGAATATACCGGAGGCTATACCGGGCGAACGGAGGGGCGCCCAGGGATAATAGTAAGTGCAGGGGGATCCCTGGGCACTGCTCTCCATGTCAGCATATTTAGTTTAGATTTTTTAATCTAGTGAAAGGTCCTCTTTAAAGTTACTTTTATTCAACCAGCAAGTAATTTTTTTGATGGGAAATGACATAGGTATCTCCCAAAAGATAATAAGACGATGTACAAGAGGCATTATTGTGGAAAAAAAAAAACATTTCTCAGCTTTTATTTACATTTGAGCAAAAAGTGTCCAGTCCAAAATTATTCATACCCTTCTCAATAATCAATAGAAAAGCCTTTATTGGCTATTACAGCAATCAAACGCTTCCTATAATTGCAGACCAGCTTTTTGCATGTCTCCACAGGTATTTTTGCCCATTCATCTGTAGCAATGAGCTCCAAATCTTTCAGGTTGGAGGGTCTTCTTGCCATCACCCTGATCTTTAGCTCCCTCCACAGATTCTCAATTGGATTCAAGTCTGGACTCTGGCTGGGCCACTCCAAAACGTTAATGTTGTTGTCTGCTAACCATTTCTTTACCACTTTTACTGTGTGTTTTGGGTCATTGTCATGCTAAAATGTCCTCTGGTGCCCAAGGCCAAGTTTCTCTGCAGACTGCCTGATGTTGTCGTTGAAAATCCTCATGTATTGCACTTTTTTCATGGTGCCGTTTACTGTGATTAGGTTCCCTGGTCCATTGGCTGAAACTACTTCCCCCCCAAAGCATTAGGTTTCCACCACCATGTTTGACAGTGGGGATGGTGTTCTTTGGGTTTAAGGCTTCTCCTTTTTTATGCCAACTGGACACTTTTTGCTCAAATGTAAATAAAAGCTGAGAAATGTTTTTTTTTTTTTCCACAATAATGCCTCTTGTACATCGTCTTATTATCTTTTGGAGACACCTATGTCATTTCCCATCAAAAAATGACTTGCTGGTTGAATAAAAGTAACTTTAAGTCAAAATTTGCCTGGGGTATGAATAATTATGGGCAGCACTGTATATATACACACATAGAGAGAGCGACAGGGAGAGAGAAAAACAAGAGACAGAGAGCAATATATTTATATTTACCACAATCTCCAATGGTGGGGTACTGCTTTCGCTGCTGTTGTTGAACATTTCTTTAAAAAAATAATCAGAATCAATGATTAGGATTTATAAATATTCATATTTTTCAAACAAATACAACACACATCTCATGTTGGAATATAAGGGTGACCGACCTGTTCCCATACAAGGAACATTGAAATATCTGGATAGCTTGCGGTATTGGAGGCATTCAAAAAATGTCTGCAATATGCACATTGGGACCAATTTGGGAGTGGGGAGACAGAACAGAAAGTGTACGGAAAACTGCGCAACATGGAGTGCATAGGGTCAGTGCTTAAACCTTGTGTACTGTTCACAATATGGACACAGAGCAATGATGAGGTACTAGTGTTGCTTGCATGAAGACCAGGGGTTAAAAACCAGAACACACATGGTTGCTATGTCCATGCTATTCACTGGATTGTTGTTGATGTGGATAGATGTGGATAGCAATCCTAAATGCTGATATTTCGAACTGTACAGCACCAGACTGTAATACAGTGTGAATAGGAACATTTTGCATAGTTTTTTTAAACTTTTAATAAACTTTAACTTACTTTTTTTTGATAGACAAAATTGCAGCAGTGTTCATTCAGGTAGTACAGCAGGGAAGATGGCCGTTGGGAGGGTCAGGTGACGGTCACATGATGTTTTTCCCATCACTAGAGAACTTTTGCAGACAGTAGACATTTTCTATTGAGCATGCTCAGAAAAAAAAAAACTGAACGGAATAACGGATAGAATAATGGTTTGCATAAAGGGCAATCAGTTTCTATCTGTTACTCATTGACAGTAATGCAAAATGTAACGGATCCGTTAATAATCCGTTATTTTAGATGGAAGCAAAAGTCCTGCATGTAGGATAAGGTGACGGATTGGAGCCAAACGGAGTGTAACTGACACTTTTAACCTTCCATTGAAGTGAATAGAAATTCAGACGGATCCGTTCTTTTCAGTTTTATTCTTCCTCTGAACGGAAGAATCAAACGGAAAACAAGACGGTGATGTGAATGAGGCCTAATATGTATACTTTTTTTTATTTATTTAAGTTTTACACAATAAAAACATTTTTGAAACAAAAAAAATAATAATCATGTTTTAGTGTCTCCATATTCTGAGAGACATTTTATTTTTTTGCCCGATTGTTTCATGTAGGTGCTCATTTTTTGCGGGATGAGCTAATGGTTTGATCAGTACTATTTTGGGGGGAATACGCCTTTTTAATCACTTGGTGTTTCATTTTTTGTGATGTAAGGTGACAAAAATAATTTGTTTTAGCACAGTTTTTTTTTTTACAGCGTTCAGGTAAGGGGATGTATCATGTGATATTTTTAAAGAGCCAGTCGTTACGGACGCGGCAATACCAAATATGTCTGCTTTTCTTTCTTTTTTTACAATTTTATGTGTATTATTTTGGGAAAGGGGCTTTTTTTTGTACTTGAAACTTTATTTTTTTTTATTATGAAAAGCACTTTTTTTTACTCAATATGTGAGAGAGAATCTAAATCGCACATCCTCATTACTATGCTTTTGATATAACAACTGTTTTAAATTTCAGCATGATAAAACATGGCTATACAGCACTATTATCAATCTATTGCTGTGCCCCCACATCGCTCCAGCAGGCAATGGGACCCAGCAGCCACACAGCGCCCTCACTGTGCGACAAAGCCACCTAGGCCTTGGGCCCCATCGCTCCACCAGCACAGCACAAAAGCAGCGACGGCCACCGTCCAGCACCGCATAATGTGAACAGGTGCAAAGAGCTCACCTGTTCACAGCCTCTCAGGAACACCAACTGAGAGGTGGTAGGAATTTATAAACCCTTTGCAGACTTCAGCTAGTTAAAAGCACCTGAGCCAAATGTGGAGGAGTGCTGATCCAGAGGGGGGAAAAAGAGAAGTCTATACAATGTATCCAATATGTGAGAGAGAATCTAAATCACACATCCTCATTACTATGCTTTTGATATAACAACTGTTTTAAATTTCAGCATGATAAAACATGGCTATACAGCACTATTATCAATCTATTGCTGTGCAAAAACATAGTAATGAGGACGTGCGATTTAGATTCTCTCTCACATATTGGATACATTGTATAGACTTTTCTTTCCCCCCCCCTCTGGATCAGCACTCCTCCCCATTTGGCTCAGGTGCTTTTAACTAGCAGAAGTCTGCAAAGGGTGTATAAATTCCTACCACCTCTCAGTTGGTGTTCCTGAGAGGCTGTGAACAGGTGAGCTCTTTGCACCTGTTCACATTATGCGGTGCTGGACGGTGGCTGTCGCTGCTTTTGTGCTGTGCTGGTGGAGTGATGCGGCCCAGGGCCTAGGTGGCTTTGCCAGTGCCGCAAAAGACGGAGCAGGTTTACTATGTTTATTTACTCAAACCTTCTCTGTATACCGCTGACTACAAAGTACCGAGTTGACATTTTAAACAATGGGGCCACAGCGTAGGGAGTACCCTGCCCCCCTGATGTTTACTAAATCCTGTCATAGCACATAGGTACCCTGTAACCATGTGCTATGTCTGGATTAGCTGAGCAGAGTCGGCTCCTGCTTCTACAAGGTAAGAGTCAACTCAACAAGCAATCATTAAAATACTTTTTCATACACTCTGATGTATTGGCATTGGAGTCTGTGAGGAATATGGATTATTAGTTAATGTCAGCCATGTTCCCACACCAGCCATCTGCTGTTAGATAGCCGAGAGAGGAAATCAAACTCCACAGGGGGGCCCTGCTTCAAAGCCCAGCCAATTGGAAGAGAACATCTAGCAGACCACCTTTGTTTACATCTTACACCTCCATTCAGACAGCCTGGATCCTGCAGGAAAAATTCCCTGCAGGTGGTCTAAGTCAGTCCTCTGAACAAAGGCAGTTATCAGACATTTTGGAGCCGGCGATTCATAAGGAATTATGAATCGTCTGTCCATCACAGACATAAACTAGATACAGGCCCGTGGTCATAGTTTGGTAATAGGATGCCAAGGAGGGGAGATATACACATCTCCCCACAGAAACCAAATAACGGTACCAGGTTTGGACTCTACTTGTGTAACCGGAACCGATGCAGGTCCGTTGGTCACAGCACCATCTCCCTGACCTTCTGGTCTGGAGCTAAGTGCCATAATGGGTTTTGTGTAGTCGGGCTGCCCGGCCGACTACAGTTGAAAATGGCCAGGCAAGCAGAGTCCAGCGTCTTTTCTCTGAAGAGGGGTCACATCGTGCCATGTCTTTAGAGGGACCTGCAAACTGCTGACATCACAGCCTCCCATTTGACTATAGCTAAGAACTCATCACAACCCAAAGGAATCATCTACCTGGTAAACTGACTTTTTTTCTGGTTAACCCTGTTTGTACCCTATCATCTGTATTTGTAACCTCAGAACACTGTATATATTCTTTGCGTGTATAGTGTTATTTCTAGTGAGCCGTTAAGGCGATTAAATATATAATTTAATCTTGTGCTGTCTAGTATCTCGATCACGAATCCCCAGGTCCGTGTTTCGGCCTAGTAATACGCTACTGCGGGTTGGTTTCTTACCCTATATATTCCCGCTAGTGGACTGGGCTTATATCAAACAAGAAACTGGTGGCATTATACCCAGGCTGAGAACAAGCTGTTTCACTGGGGCAGTGAAAAGGCTTTCTCAGCTTGTCAGGGTTGTGAGCGAGCGTCTCCAACCCTCTACCTGTCTGGGCCTGCGTGGACAGGAGGCAGCTGTGTAAACTGCACCAAGACTGACCTTACCCTCTCCTCCAGGAGGGCGTAACGTCACGCCCTGGTAACCAGTCACTATACCATATCTCGTGAGCTTGACATAGTTGATGTCAAGCGGCAATGCGGTAATCATCACAAATTGGTGGCAGCAAAGTGGGATCGAGATACTAGTGTGTGTGAGTGTGGGACCCATACTCCCAGACACTAAAGACTACCAGAAGTAGCTTTTGCCGCTGGAGTCTTAAGATCAGCTCAACACTTATCAGCTCAACACTGAGTGCAAATACAATTAGGTGTGTGTGTGCATCAGGTTGCAGTCTGTGTCAGTGATCATCTGTGGCAAACATTATACACAGAAGATGTACCGCAGGTAATGTCGCTGTCACGAGCAGAGAAAAAATTACACTGAATGTCACTGATATTTAGAATGGGCAAACGTTATACAGGAGATGTAGCGCAGGTAATGTCGCTGCCACCAACAGCGAAAAAATTACTATGAATGTCACTGATATTTCGGATGCACTAACGTTGTACTGGAGATGTAGTGCAGGTAATGTCACTGTCACCAGTGGTGAAAAAATTGCACTTAATATCACTGATATTTCGGATGCGCTAACGTACTGGAGATGTAACGCAGGTAATGTCGCAGCGGTAATGCAGCTGCCAAACAATTGCACGAAATTTTGCGCAGGTTGCCAGACACAACAATATTCCTTAAAAGGACTTTTGGGTCTTTAACACCGACCCTGCCTAACAAAAAGATAAAATTCAATTGAATCTATTCCCTATACTATCTGGCCCTTCTACAGCTCAGCTCTCCCTGACTAACACTGAGCCGAACCACTTGTCATCGGGTGCTATAAAGCGGCCAGCCAATAACTGTAATGCCATGGCTACGGCATTACAGAGAGTGGCAGTACTTACCTGCACGTTTATTGGCTGCTAGGCAGCCAACAAACATGAAGGAAGGAGACTCGAGCATCGCGGTATTCGGCCAAACATAGCGATGCTCGAGCCGAACCATTGCGATGTGCTCGAGCATGCTCAATCAACACTATTTTATACCTCTATGCGTGTTTCTCATAATCTTAGCAGGAATTTGACAGTCTTTGAGCAAGCCTGTCTGGCCCCTTCGGCTGTGTTCCGAGACATTTCCTTTATGTATAAACTACTTCTCCAACAGAGATCTTCCTCACCCCCACTGTTCTGTGCAGCATGGGAACAGGATTTAGGTATTTAATTTACCTCCTCTCAGTGGCTTAGATGTCCCATCTTTTCACACAAGAACACAGGAAACTTGTTGCAAGATCCTGTCCCGGTGGTATAGGGTACCAACATTGCTACATAAGTGGTTCCCCTCGGTCACATATAGGTGTTGGAGGTGTGGGGTATTGGAATGTACACTGTTGCACATTTAGTGGCAATGCCCGGCCCTATGTGAGTTCTGGGACTCTGTTCATAAGACCATTCTTAAAATAACAAACTTTCAATACCGAACACGCCAGAATCCTTTCTCCTATATGAATTCGACCTCCCCATATAAAAACTCACTTCTCAAATGTCTCAGCCACTGGAAATCAATGGTTTGAGAAAATAATGTTATATCAGAGAATGGAGGAACTAATAGCCCACACCCCTCAGATGTACACACGATTTCTGAAGATATGGGGACCCTGGGATGACTTCCATCCCTCTGGGACATACAGGACACTCTAAACTAACTGTGTGACTCGAAAAAAATTTCTCTTTCTGCACCTCTCTGATTTTCCTTTCTCTCCTACTTATACTTCTCCACCCATTCCCTACCCCCCTTTTTGCTTTTTTTATGTTTTATTAAGTTCCATATTGTTCTTGATTATAATGTCTTGTTTAGGTACAGGTCTGTCCCACCTATATGAAGAGGACAGGCACACTTTATAGTACTGATTTCTGATTTGTGATCCTGTCTCTAATTGAAATGCTTGTTGCACACAAGTTATAATATTGATTTATGATGTTTTTTTCTGACTTAGAAACCTAGAAACCTAGAATGTGTCCGCAGATAAGAAACATTTGGCCCATCTAGTCTGCCCAATATACTGAATACTATGGATAGCCCCATCTTATATGAAGGATGGCCTTATGCCTATCCCATGCATGCTTAAACTCCTTCACTGTATTTGCAGCTTCCACTTCTGCAGGAAGGCTACTCCATGCATCCACTACTCTCTCAGTAAAGTAATACTTCTTGATATTACTTTTAAACCTTTGCCCCTCTAATTTAAAACTATACAGTTTTTCTTCTTTTAAATATTTTCTCCTCTTTTACCTTGTTGATTCCCTTTATGTATTTAAAAGTTTCTATTATATCCCCTCTGTCTCGTCTTTTTTCCAAGCTATACATGTTAAGGTCCTTTAATCTTTCCTGGTAAGTTTTATCCTGCAATCCATTTACTATTTTAGTAGCTCTTCTCTGAACTCTCTCCAAAGTATCAATATCCTTCTGGAGATATGGTCTCCAGTACTGGGCACAATACTCCAAATGAGGTCTCACTAGTGCTCTGTAGAGCGGCATGAGCACCTCCCTCTTTCTACTGGTAATGCCTTTCCCTATACACCCAAGCATTCTGCTAGCATTTCCTGCTGCTCTATGGCATTGTCTGCCTACCTTTTAAGTCTTCTGAAATAATGACCCCTAAATCCCTTTCCTCAGATACTGAGGTTAGGACTGTATCACTGATTTCATATTCTGCTCTTGGGTTTTTGCGCCCCAGGTGCATTATCTTGCACTTATCAACAACCATTTGGTGTATCCCTCCAGGAACATAAACCCTGTTACAAATCTTTGTTTCATCAGCAAAAAGATACACCTTACCATTGAGGCCTTTTGCAATTTTGCTGATAAAGATATTAAACAATATGGGTCCCAGAACAGATCCCTGAAGTACCCCACTGGTAAGACCATGGTCTGAATATACTCCATTGACTACAACCCTCTGTTGTCTCTCCCACTGCCTAATCCATTCAACAAAATGGGAGTCCAAGCTCAAAGACTGCAATTTATTGATAAGCCTTCTATGTGGGACAGTATCAAAAGTCTTACTAAAGTTAAGATAAGCGATGTCTACTGCACCTCCGCCATCTATTATTTTAGTCACCCAATCAAAAAAATCTATAAGATTAGTTTGACATGATCTCCCTGAAGTAAACCCATGCTGTTTTTCATATTTCAATCCATGGGATTTTAGATGTTCCACAATCCGCTACTTAAGCATGGTTTCTATTAATTTCCCCACTATTGTCAGGCTTACTGGCCTATAGTTGCCCGATTCCACCCTACTACCTTTCTTGTGAATGGGTACAACATTTGCTAATTTTCAATCTTCTGGGATGACTCCTGTTACCAGTGATTGGTTAAAAAAATCTGTTAATGGTTTTGCTAGTTCACCGCTAAGCTCTTTTAATAGCTTTGGGTGTATCCCATCAGGCCCCTTATTTGTATTCATTTTAAACAGCTGACTTAGAACCTCTTCCTCTGTAAAGACACATGCATCAAAAGATTAATTAGTTTTCCTCCCTAACTGAGGTCCTCTTCCTTCATTTTCCTTTGTAAAAACTGAACAGAAGTAGGGTTCGTTGTTCGGCGATTTCTTGGCGTTTTTTGAAAGGCTGCAGAGCAGCCAATCAACAAGCGTTTAACTGTGTGACCTTAGAAGCCATCGCAGCCATGCCTACTAATGGCATGGCTGTGATTGGCCAGTGCAGCATGTGACCCAGCCTCTATATAAGGCTGGGTCACATGCTGCACGTCATTCTGCTCTGATTAGTGTAGGGATAGGATGCTGCTGCTGTGAGGGAGAGAATAGGACAGAATCTTTATTCAGACGTGCTTGTTAACTCAGCGATCTACCTAGATTATTTTTGTGGGTGCAGTGCACAATCTTTTTACCCTGCCCTGAGCTCAGTGACCCAGAAAAATAACTTTTATCCGTCTGTTAGTTAGGTGGGCGGCGGCGGCCACTTTATGCAAGTTCTGTGCACCAGAACAGCATATGTGCATTTGTGACAGTCAATTAGAAGATTGAAATACTGCAATTATATTCAGGGTTTAAAAAAAATCACTAATTTTTGGCAAGACCCTACATCTGTGGCCTTTGCAGCATTAGTCAGTGTTTAATTTAAGCTAGAAATATAGCAATAATTTTCTGGGTTTTAAAAAACACCCTTTTGGGCAAAATACTAAATTTTACAGCCCTAGCTGCATCTGTCAGTGTTAAATTCAAGCGTTATATACTGCTGTCATATTCTGTTATTAAAAAAAACACCCATTTAGGGCAAAATCAAAATTTTTCGGCGTTTGTTGCATCTGTCATTGCTAAAAACAAGCTTGAAATACATTTTATTTTCTGGGTTTTAAAAAAACACCCATTTTTGGCAATACCCTCCATCTGGGGCCTATGCCGCATTAGTCAGTGAGCAATTTAAGCTAGAAATACAGCAATAATTTTCTGGGTTTTTAAAAACACCCTTTCAGTGAATAGGAGGGCAGGGCATCAGTGTGTAGAGAGATAACGTTCGATCAAATTCACAGACAGCAAGATGCCTGTAGGGGGATAACTGGCAATGCATTTTTTGCAAATATAAAAATATATTACAAGTTATATTATAATATAAATAATAATAATATAATTATAAAAAATATATATATATATATATTTATATACACGCACAAACATATATATATATACATACATGCATGTATACACAGACACACACACATATATACACACACATGTATATACACATATATATATATTAAATTTTACTACTGAAAAACGCTAGTAGAAAGGGGATTAAAAGGTTAATCGACAGGAGGCCAGTGGGGCGCTGCTCAACACCTAATGTCTTTTTATAGCACGGTCATGAGAACCAATCACAGGCCGGTTCTCACGGAAATTAAGGTTAAATACCTTGTTAACCAATATGACATAATTGTTTTGACAAGCTGTCATCACCAATTAAGCTAGATTCCCAGAGAACCGGCCTGTGATTGGTTCCCATGACCATCGGAACTAGAATGTGATTGGCTAAATATTCTGTATTGAGCGATCCAGAGCTATAAAAAGACCTGGCAGTGAAGAAAATGGCAGATTACTGTTATTAGGATACAGAGATGCTGCCATTTTTTTTAATATTAATTAAATGCAATGACATTAGGTGTTGAGCAGCGCCCCACTGGCCTCCTGTTTATCAACCTTTTAATCCCCTTTCTACTAGCATTCAATTATTTGCTATGGGGATGAAGTGATGAGATCGGTTATTTACAGTTCTGTATGGTACTTTCTATGGTTCAGATCAGCGCCTCTGTATTTTTAATTATTCATAATGGGGCAAATTTGGACTGGCGATCAGCTTACAGTACTTTATGCGGGACTTCTGGAATGGAATAAGCCTTGCCACCTACAGTACTCCTATCTCCACAGCGAAACTTTGATATTTACTGTATGGCGCACGAGAACTAACTAACTGACTGTAGTTCTATGCGCCATCTGGTGTTCACAAACCAACATTGCACCCTGAATTTTATCAATGGCTATTTACGCGATTCGGGTTTGCTAACTGAATTGGAAAACGCTTTGCGCTGCCGCGATTCTGAAGGGAGCGCTAGCAATGCTATATCTGTAGGTAAAATACTCAATTTTACAGCCCTTGCTGTATCTGTCATTGTAAGATATACGCGTTAGATACTTCTGTCTTATTCTGTTATTAAAAAAAACACCCATTTTGTGCAAAAAACTAAAGCTGCGGCCTTGTCTGCATCTGTCAGCTCCTGTTGCAGGGAGAGGACGTGGTTGATCTGTGCCAGCTACACACACAAGTAAAACACCTTCCTCAGGTGCGAGTAGGTGACAGAACCTTCAGCGGTATTTGGTTGGGCCTAATGCGGCTCTATGAATGGTGAGGCAAGAAAAAGTACAGGCGTAGGAGATTGGGTTGCTGACAGTGCCTCCAGTTCCTTCACATTGTCTCCCACCCAGTCTCCTGCTGAAAGATCAGAGTTGGCACCTGCAGCCGATGTCCATCAGTCTTTCACCTCACCCCCTTGCTAATCAGCCAAGCAGTCTGAGCCCCAAGTCATGCAGCAGTCTCTTCTACTTTTAGATGACTCTGCTAGCAACCTTTCTCAGGACCATCCACCTAGCCCTGCCCCAGAAGTTGAAGAGATTGAGGGCACCGATGCTGAACCACTTATGTTTCAAGTTGAGTACATGGGAGGACCACCGCAGCACGTCTAGAATGATGACGAAACACAGGTGCCAACTGCTGTGGCTTTTGAAAGTGTGCAGACCGACAAGTAGGGCAGGGATAAAGACTGGGTGGAAGATGATGTGGAGGACAATGAGATCCTCGACCCTACATGGAATCAAGGTCATGCGAGCGACCTGTGTAGTTCAGAGGAAGAGGCGGTGGTTGCACAAAGCCAACAGCACAGCAGAAGAGGGAGCAGGGTGCAAAAGCGGAGCGGCCGTCCCCTAGACAGTACACCTGCTACTGCCCACCGCAGCAAGGGACCGAGCACACCAAAGTTCCCTGGCTTGGCAGTTCTTCAGGAAAATGTGCTGACGACAAGACACAAATGGTTTGCACGCTGTGCAATCAGAGCCTGAAGCGAGGCATAAACGTTCTCAACCTGAGCACAACCTGCATGACCAGGCATCTAAGTGCATGCATAAGCTGCAGTGGAGTAGACACCTCAGAAACCAAGAAAGGTCTCTGGCTCCTCCTGCTTCCTCTTCTGCTGCAGACTCCGCCTCTTCATCCACCTCTGGAGTGACAGTGCCACCTGGCACCCCGCAAACAGAGGATCTGCCAGCAACATCACCACATGGGTCACCAAGAATCTCCACAATGTCCCACGGAAGCGTTCAGCTCTCCATCTCCCAAACACTGGAGCAGAAGAGGAAGTACCCCCTACCCACCAGTAATCCCTGGCCCTGAATGCCAGCATTTCTAAATTATTGGCCTTTGAAATGTTGTCATTCCGTCTGTTGGAGACAGAGAGTTTTAAAAGTCTTACGGTGGTGGCTGTCCCACAGTACGTCATGCCCAGCCGCCAAAAACATCACCACATGGGTCACCAAGAATCTCCACAATGTCCCACGGAAGCGTTCAGCTCTCCATCTCCCAAACACTGGAGCAGAAGAGGAAGTACCCCCTACCCACCAGTAATCCCTGGCCCTGAATGCCAGCATTTCTAAATTATTGGCCTTTGAAATGTTGTCATTCCGTCTGTTGGAGACAGAGAGTTTTAAAAGTCTTACGGTGGTGGCTGTCCCACAGTACGTCATGCCCAGCCGCCACTACTTTTACAGGCATGCCTTCCCTGCACAACCAAGTGGGAGACAAAATCAGGTGTGCACTGCGCAACGCCATTTGTGGCAAGGTCTATCTACATCTGTGGCAAGGTCCACCTAAATATGGATACGTGGACCAAAAGGAATGGTCAGGGACATTATATCTCCATAACAGCACACTGGGTAAATGCAGTGGTGACTGGGCATGAGGTGGATAGCAGTTTGGTGCATGTCCTTCCACCACCGAGGATTGCAGGGCGCTTCAGTTTGCCTCCTGTTGCTTCCTTCTCCTACTCTGCTTCCTCATCCTCTACCGGCTCCTCATCCGGTCAGCATAACCCCTTCACCACCAACTTCAGCACAGCCAGGGGTAAACGACAGCAGGCAGTTTTAAAACTTATCTGTTTGGGGGACAAACCCCACACCACTCAGGAGCTGTGGACGGGCCTTCAACACAGACCAATGAGTGGTTGGTGCCAGTGAGCCTCAAGCCCGACCTGGTGGTGTGCGACAATGGGCGAAATCTCGTAGCAGCTCTGGGACTAGCCGGTTTGACGCACCTCCCTTGCCTGGCGCATGTGCTGAATTTGGTGGTGCAGAGGTTCCTTAAAAATTACCCCGATATGTCAGAGCTGCTGCAGAAAGTGCGGGCCGTCTGTGCGTGCTTTCGGCGTTCTCACTCTGCTGCTGCTCGCCTGTCAGCGCTGCAGTGTAACTTAAGCCTTCCCGCTCACCGCCTCAAATGCGACATGCCCACAAGGTGGAACTCGACCTTGCAAATGCTGGCCAGACTGTGCGAGATGCAGCAGGCGATAGTGGAGTTTCAGCTGCAGCACGCACGGGTGAGTCGAACTGCGAAACAGCACCACTTCACCACCAATGACTGGGCCTCCATGCGAGACCTGTGTTCCTTGTTGCGCTGTTTTGAGTACTCCACCAACATGGCCAGTGCCGATAACGCTGTTCTCAGCGTTACTATCACACTTCTATGCCTCCTTGAAAAAAAGCTTCTGGCGATGATGGAAGACGATGTGGCAGAGGAGGAGGAGGAGGAAGAGGGATCATTTCCTAGGGTCTCCGGCCAGTCATTCACAAGTGGCTCCGAGGGCACAGCCAGGGCACAGTTCTGGAGGATGATGAGGTGGAGGATGAGGAGGAGGAGATGGAGGAGGAGGAGCTGTGTTCACAGCAGGGTGGCACCCAAACCAGCTCATGGCCATCACTGGTGCGTGGCTGGGGGGATACAGAGAACAGAGACGATACACCTCCCACAGAGGACAGCTTGTTGTTGCCTCTGGGCAGCCTGGCACACATGAGCGATTACATGCTGCAGTGTCTCCGCAACAACCACCGAGTTGCCCACATTCTAACTTATGCTGATTACTGGGTGGCCACTCTGCTGGATCCCCGTTACAAGGACAATGTACCATCCTTAATTCCGTCACTTGAGCGTGATCGTAAGATGCGCGAGTAGATGCGCTGCTGGTGGCATTCCTACCTGACCGTAGGGCCACAGTTGAAGCACAAGGCGAAGGCGAAGGCAGAAGAGGAGAAAGAGGTTGCCAACACAGCTGGGGCACCACCAGCACCTCAGAAGGCAGGGTTAGCATGGCCGAAATGTGGAAAAGCTTTGTCAGCATGCCACAACAACCAGCACCACCAGCTGATATGGAACATCTTAGCAGGAGGCAGCAATTCAGCAACATGGTGGAGCAGCATGTGTGCACACACCTACACGTACTGAATGATGGGTCTGCCCCCTTCAACTTATGGGCCTCCAAATTGGGCACATGGCCTGAGCTTGCCCTTTACGGCTTGGAGGTGCTGGCCTGCCCTGCAGCTAGTGTATTATCTGAACGTGTGTTTAGCACGGCAGGGGCGTTATCACAGACAAGCGCAGCAGCCTGTCCACAGCCAATGTGGACAAGCTCACGTTCAATTAAATGAACCAGGCATGGATCCCACAGGACTTGTCCATACCTTGTGCAGAATAGACATGTATACCCGCCTTACCCAGCCATTGTTATACTACAGCGCAATTGCTCATTGTTGTATTTTTGATATTTTCCACTCTTTTGGGGTGTACCCTAATTTAATAATAAGAAAATTGAAACCAAAAACCAGTGTTGGCTACCTCGCCCTCAACCACCGCCACTTTTACCAACACCGATACATCCACCGCCTCCTCAACCTCCTACTCCATATGGACCTCCCCCTCATACATCAAGATATTTTTTTTTAATTTGTACGTATTTTATTTTATGTCATTTCACTAAATTGTCTGTTACATTTTCGGGTGACATTTACCAATTTGTGGCTGTGATATACCCCTGCTCTACCTAGTAGACAGCTAAACAAATTTCACTAAATTGTCTGTTACATTTTGGGGTAACATTCACTAATTTTTGGCTGTGATATACCGCTGCTCTACGTAGTAGACAGGTAAACAAATTTCACAAATTTGTCTGTTACTTTTTCGGTTGAAATTCACCAATTTTTGGCTGTGATATACTCCTTCTCTACTTAGTAGTCAGGTTAATAAATTTCACAAATTTACTTTGTCGGAAGACATTTTACCATTTTTGCAGTGAATTAGCCCCTGCTCTGCATAGGTGACAGGGACCATTTTTTTTTTTAAATCTGTTCCATTGGTGGGTGACATTAACCCATTTCTGGTGATAAAAAACCCTACTCTGCATAGGTCATACGGACTTAAAATTCTAAAATTTGTCTTTAATTCGCCCTTTCATTTGATCCTTCTGCTTTAATAATTTGTCCCACATTTCTGCTTGATCACATTGCAGCCATTGACCTCCCTTGGATGTGGTCTCCCTTTCTTATGCTCCCTCTCCGGCATGGAATCCTGATTTGCCGCTAACCGCGATCATCATGGTAAGCGAAGAAAAGAACATCGAAAGTTGATAGAGCAGATATCCAATTTGATTGTGGGCATCACGGGGACGTGTGACATTGTGAAGCAGTATGTGCTTCTGAGTCTCCAAATTGGACATATGGCCTGAGCTTGCCTGTCACACTGGACAGGATACAAGATACAACAGAAATCCACAAACAAGTGTCTAGGCCAGAAGCTGGGGATAAAGGTCACCTCCTTACAAATCCCTACCAGCTCTCCCTAGACTTCTGTGCCCACGTTCAGACCCTAGAGGTGGGAATAAACGTGCCCCCGTGCCTAAGGCTGAAGATTCCCTAAAATCCCTAAGATGGTGACAGGGGGAAAGAGACAGCTTGCTTCCTCAGACCTGGAGGAGGCAGGCGTCTCTCTAACAGCCTAGACACAACACACACAAGAAAACAAAACCAACTTATCTTGTCACAGAGCAGATACAGCAAATACTTCTTTCCTTCCTTCCTTCCTTCCTTCCTTCCACTGGGCAAGATAGAAGCTATAACCCGCACAGGACACTGGGAAGGAGCGTAATTTAAACTCATACAAACGACCCCACCCAGTGCACCTGAAGGGAGGCGGATACAGCTCAACTCCAAAACAAAAACAAAAAACTGCACACGTGCTGCTAACCTGCCAGAAATCCGCACATAACTTGAGCAGGGCATGACATTGTTCTTAACCCCTTAGAGGTGGTGGCCTTCCCTCCAGCCAGTGTATTGTCTGCACGTTTGTTTAGCACGGCTGGAGGGGGTTATAACAGGTTATATTTCCCAATGTTTTGGGGTGTACCCTAATTTAAACAATAAAAAATAAAAATAAACCAAAAAGCAGTGTAGGCTACCTCCTCATCCTCCACCGCCGCTTCCACCACCTCCTACTCCATATGGTCCTCCAAGATCAAGATTTGTATTTTTATTTTTTTACATATTTTATGTTATTTTAAGTAATTTCCCTATACACATTTGTTTGCAGATCACTTGCCATGCTCTTAACCACATTTTGATGCCATTTTCAGCCCTCTAGCCCTTTCTATGACTTTTTTACAGCCATTTTAGTGCTCAAAAGTTCGGGTCCCCATTGACTTCAATGGGGTTTGGGTTCGGGGTCAAGTTTGGGTCCCGAACTCGAACTTATTTGTTAAGTTCGGCCGAACCCGTCAAACCCAAACATCCAGGTGTCTGCTTTACTCTAGATTTAACCATTAAGAAAAACCTGCTTTTCCTTGTACCATTATTTTTCCACCCCCTAGGTCACAATCTTGGATCAGCACCTTTCTTGTTATCCATGGCTTACCCCTCACATGTCATACTTTTTTTTTTTTTGGGCAGTTTACCACCTGTTAGTGAATCATTAAACGCCTAGTTGCAACAGTATTTTATCTTATCTTTTTCAATGTCTTTTGTTGTGTACTATGTGTAGAAAATGTACTATTCTGCTACTAAAACATGAAGGAAGCATCCACCATACTATCCTGAGTTTCTATGACACAGTAAAGCCTTTTCTGACTTCAAATATTTTTGGTGTGTGCTTGTGATGGTAGATACACTGGGTATTTATACGTTTTAGTTGGAACAGCAATGCGGAACAGAGTCTAAAGTTGGCCATACATATTTGATCCTACTAATTTTGGGATCACGCAGTCATCTAAAATATCAAGATCACACTTTCCAATTGTCCAGTTTTGGTGGGAAAATCCTGTGAACCAGACTAATTCATACCTTTACTGCAGCAGCTGTCAGAAGATTCCTACATAGATAATCTACAAGAGAACCATGATGCTTCCAAACAGAGGATGGAGAGCAAAAATAGAAAATGCTAGTTATGGCAAACATAGATTTTGCATTCTTATTTCTACTCCATATTAAAAGATTTCAGGAATGAGTAATGAGATGAGCAAATCAATTCTAAAGGAAACACATTTGTTCTGAAATTTTCAAAAACTTCAGCCTCTGTCATTTAAAAGGGACTATAGGTGTGATGTCAATGAACATATATGCATTATAAGATCGTTTGGGCTTGTACATTGGAAGGATAGCACATCTGTTAGATAGTGGATAGTGATGAGCGGCAGTTGCAATATTCGAATTTGCGATATTTCACAAATATTTTGTAGAATATCCCTCATAAGATTATTTTCATAATTGCGAAATTCGGCAATGTAATATTCGCGTAATGCACGCACAATACAGGCGTGGGTCAATTTTGCTACATTTTCCAAGCTTGTAGAAGTTTCCTGAGACTGGAGAAAATGGTTGGCACGAAAGAACATTAAAAATGGCTTTATATCCAGATAGAGTGCTCCAATATATTCGCAATTGTGCTAATCGGCACTAATGATGCTAATATTTTGGTGCAATACTTGAAACTTCACATTTTAGCAGGTCTGACTACATATTACTGATTGGTGCAATATGTATTGTTGTGACATCACAGCACTATGTCTGTAGCATGTATGTATGGACAGCAGATCCTATCACACTACCTAACACACTGCACTGCAACAGCTACACAATATCAGGATATAACCTACACTGACTATCTCCCCCTAACTATCTGTATTATACAGTTGCAAGAAAAAGTATGTGAACCCTTTGGAATGATATGGATTTCTGCACAAATTGGTCATAAAATCTGATCTGATCTTCATCTGAGTCACAACAATAGACAATCAGTCTGCTTAAACTAATAACACACAAAGAATTAAATGTTACTATGTTTTTATTGAACACACAATGTAAACATTCACAGTGCAGGTGGAAAAAGTATGTGAACCCCTAGACTAATGACATCTCTAAGAGCTAATTGGAGTGAAGTGTCAGCCAACTGGAGTCCAATCAATGAGATGAGATTGGAGGTGTTGGTTACAGCTGCCCAGCCCTATAAAAAACACACACCAGTTTTGGGTTTGCTTTTCACAAGAAGCATTGCCTGATGTGAAGGATGCCTCGCACAGAAGAGCTCTCAGAAGACCTACGATTAAGAATTGTTGACTTGCATAAAGCTGGAAGGGGTTATAAAAGTATCTCCAAAAGCCTTGCTGTTCATCAGTCCACGGTAAGACAAATTGTCTATAAATGGAGAAAGTTCAGCACTGCTGCTACTCTCCCTAGGAGTGGCCGTCCTGTAAAGATGACTACAAGTGCACAGCGCAGACTGCTCAATGAAGTGAAGAAGAATCCTAGAGTGTCAGCTAAAGACGTAAAAAAGTCTCTGGCATATGCTAATATCCCTGCTAGCGAATCTACGATATGTAAAACACTAAACAAGAATGGATTTCATGGGAGGATACCACAGAGGAAGCCACTGCTGTCTAAAAAAAAACATTGCTGCATGTTTACAGTTTGCACAAGAGCACCTGGATGTTCCACAGCAGTACTGGCAAAATATTCTGTGGACAGATGAAACCAAAGTTGAGATGTTTGGAGGAAACACACAACACTATGTGTGGAGAAAAAGAGGCACAGCACACCAACATCAAAACCTCATCCCAACTGTGAAATATGGTGGTGGGGGCATCATGGTTTGGGGCTGCTTTGCTGCGTCAGGGCCTGGAGGGATTGCTATCATCGAAGGAAAAATGAATTCCCAAGTTTATCAAGACATTTTGCAGGAGAACTTAAGGCCATCTGTCCACCAGCTGAAGCTCAACAGAAGATGGGTGTTGCAACAGGACAACGACCCAAAGCATAGAAGTAAATCAACAACAAAATGGCTTAAACAAAAGAAAATACGCCTTCTGGAGTGGCCCAGTCAGAGTCCTGATTTCAACCCGATTGAGATGCTGTGGCATGACCTCAAGAAAGTGATTCACACCAGACATCCCAAGAATATTGCTGAACTGAAACAGTTCTGTAAAGAGGAATGGTCAAGAATTACTCCTGACCGTTGTGCACGTCTGATCTCCAACTAAAGGAAATGTTTGGTTGAGGTTATTGCTCCAAAGGAGGTTCAACCAGTTAATAAATCCAAGGGTTCACATACGTTTTCCACCTGCACTGTGAATGTTTACATGGTGTGTTCAATAAAAACATGGTAACATTTAATTCTTTGTGTGTTATTAGTTTAAGCAGACTGTGACTGTCTATTGTTGTGACTCAGATGAAGATCAGATCAGATTTTATGACCAATTTGTGAAGAAATCCATATCATTCCAAAGGGTTTGCATACTTTTTCTTGCAACTGTATATAGAAGCTATCTAACTATCTATCTAATATAATGAGTGGAAAGCACAGAGCACAGAAATAACACTGCTCTCTCTCTCTCTCTCTCTCTCTCTCTCAGTACTCAATAAAACTACAGAAAATGGCTGCTGGGGAGGTTCTTTCATAGTAAGGGGTAGACAACTTTCCTATTGGTTGCTAGGGATGTTGCTAAGTTCAGACAAAGACATTGCAGCCTTCTCATTGGCCCAGAAACAAAAAGCAGGGATAGATTATGGGTTCAGATGGAAAAAAAAATCTAGAATATTCAAAAATACGAATATACTGTATATCACTATATTCTAGATATTCGCAAATTCTCAAAGTGCCAATATTCGCGATTAATATTCGCAATTCGAATATTCGCGCTCAACACTATTAGTGGATAGAGAAGGTTACTTTACAGTGAAAAGAAGACAATAGCTAGTTAATTTTATAATTAAAGAAATTGTTCTATAAATAATATTTGACATCTTTCAAACCAGCACTTGGATCTAAATACTTTTTTTAATTGCATGCAATGAAAATGTAGTATAGCCACAAAGATATTCAATAAAATGTATCTGTTCTTTACATTATTTCTCCATCCACCCCACTAATGTGTATGCATATGCTCAGTTGCTCAGTATTAGGGTTGAGCGAACCCGAAGTTCGTACCGAACTTTAGGACTTTTGGAGCCCAGGTCCGAACCCGAACATTTCAGTAAACGTTCGGGTTCAGTGTTCGGCGATTTCTTAGTGCCTTTTGAAAGGCTGCAGAGCAGCCAATCAACAAGCGTTTAACTGTCTGACCTTAGAAGCCATCACAGCCATGCCTACTAATGGCATGGCTGTGATTGGCCAGTGCAGCATGTGACCCAGCCTCTATATAAGCTGGAGTCACGTAGCGCTGCACGTCACTCTGCTGTTACTAGTGTAGGGAGAGGATGCTGCTGGTGATTTCAGGGAGAGAATAGGAGAGAATCTGTAATCAGAACTCGAATCTAACTCAGCGATCTACATACATCTAGTTGTGTGGGTGCAGGGCACAATCTTTTTACCCTGCTCTGAGCCCAGTGACAGAAAAAAAAAACTTTTATCCGTCTGTTAGTTAGGTGGGCGGCGGCGGCTATTTTATGCAAGCTCAGTGCACCAGCACTGCATCTGAGCTTTTGTGACATTCAAATCCAAGCTTGAAATACTGCACTAATAATCTGGTTTTAAAAAATCACCCTTTTTTTTTTGCCAATATCCAACATCTGGTGCATTTGCAGGATTAGTCAGTGTGCAATTTAAGCTAGAAATACAGCCATAATTTTCTGGGTTTTTAAAAACACATTTTTTTGCCAAAATACACAATTTTACAGCCCTTGCAGCATCAGCATATGTGAAATTTAAGGGTTATATACAGCTTTCACATTCAGTTAGTAAAAAAAAAAACACTTTTTTGGCAATATCCAACATCTGGATTAGTCAGTGTGCAATTTAAGCTAGAAATACAGCCATCATTTTCTGGGTTTTTTAAAAACACCCTTTTTTGGCAAAATCCACTATTTTACAGATCTGCACATGTGAAATTTAAGCTTAATATATACAGCTTTCATATTCTGTTACTAAAAAACATATTTTTTTTTGCAATATCCAACATCTGGATTAGTCAGTGAGCAATTTTAGCTAGAAATACAGCCATAAGTTTCTGGGTTTTTAAAAACACACTTTTTTTGCCAAAATACCCAATTTTACAGACCTTGCAGCATCACCATGTGTGAAATTCAAGGGTTATATACTGCTGTCATATTCAGTTATTAAACAAAAACCCAGTTTGGGCAAAAAACTTAAATTGCTGCCTAGTCTGGATCAGTACGTGTGAGATACACACTTTAGAAAATGTGGTTCTATTTAGTTATTTGAAATACAGCCATTTTGGGCAAACAAATTTAATTGCGGCCTAGTCTGGATCAGTCGGTGTGAGATACACCATTTAGATACTGTGGTTATATTCTTTTATTAATAAAACACCCTTTTTTGGGCAAAATGCACAATTTTTCTGCCCTTGCAGCATCAGCACGTGTGAAATTCAAGGGCTATATACTGCTGTCATATTCAGTCATTAGGCAAACACCCGTTTTGGGCAAAAAATTTATTTTGCAGCCTTTGCTGCATATGTCATTGTGAGATACACCATTTACATACTGTGGTTCTATTCAGTTATTTGAAATACAGCCATTTTCGGCAAACAAATTTAATTGCGGCCTAGTCTGGGATCAGTCGGTGTGAGATACACAATTTAGATACTGTGGTTATATTCTTCCATTAATAAAACACAAATTTTTTGGGCAAAATAAGCAATTTTTCTGCCATTGCAGCATCAGCACATGTGAAATTCAAAGGTTATATACTGCTGTCAAATTCAGTTATTAACCACCTCAGCTCCCCTACCTTAAACACCCTTAATGACCAGGCCACTTTTTACACTTCTGACCTACAGTATTTTCACCGTTTATTACTCGGTCATGCAACTTACCACCCAAATGAATTTTACCTCCTTTTCTTCTCACTAATAGAGATTTCATTTGGTGGTATTTCATTGCTGCTGACATTTTTACTTTTTTTGTTATTAATCGAAATTTAACGATTTTTTTGCAAAAAAATGTCATTTTTCACTTTCAGTTGTAAAATTTTGCAAAAAAAAACGACATCCATATATAAAGTTTTCTCTAAATTTATTGTTCTACATGTCTTTGATAAAAAAAAAAATGTTTGGGTAAAAAAAAAAATGGTTTGGGTAAAAGTTATAGCGTTTACAAACTATGGTACAAAAATGTGAATTTCCACTTTTTGAAGCAGCTCTGACTTTCTGAGCACCTGTAATGTTTCCTGAGGTTCTACAATGCCCATACAGTACAAACACCCCACAAATGACCCCATTTCGGAAAGTAGACACCCTAAGGTATTCGCTGATGGGCATAGTAAGTTCATCGAACTTTTTATTTTTTGTCACAAGTAAGCGGAAAATGATGATTTTTTTTTTTTCTTACAAAGTCTCATATTCCACTAACTTGTGACAAAAAATAAAAACTTCTATAAACTCACTATGCCCATCAGCGAATATCTTGGGGTGTCTTCTTTCCAAAATGGGGTCACTTGTGGGGTAGTTATACTGCCCTGGCATTCTAGGGGCCCTAATGTGTGGTAAGTAGTTTGAAATCAAAATCTGTAAAAAATGGCTGGTGAAATCCGAAAGGTGCTCTTTGGAATGTGGGCCCCTTTGCCCACCTAGGCTGCAAAAAAGTGTCACACATGTGGTATCTACGTACTCAGGAGAAGTTGGGCAATGTGTTTTGGGGTGTTATTTTCCACATACCCATGCTTTGTAAGAAAAAAAAATCACATTCAGACAATGTGCTGACGACAAGATACGAGTGGTTTGCACGCTGTGCAATCAAAGCAAGAAGCGAGGCCTAAACGTTCTCAACCTGAGTACAACCTGCATGACCAGGCATCTAAGTGCTAAGCACGAGCTGCAGTGGAGTAGACACCTCAAAAACCAAGAAAGGTCTCTGGCTCCTCCTGCTTCCTCTTCTGCTGCAGTCTCGGCCTCTTCATCCACCTCTGGAGTGACAGTGCAACCTGCCACCCCGCAAACAGAGAATCTGCCAGCAACACCACCACCTGGGTCACCAAGCATCTCCACAATGTTCCACGGAAGCGTTCAGCTCTCCATCTCCCAAACACTGGAGAGGAAAAGGAAGTACCCCCCTACCCACCCGCGATCCCTAGCCCTGAATGCCAGCATTTCTAAATTACTGGCCTTTGAAATGCTGTCATTCCGTCTGGTGGAGATAAATAGTTTTAAAGGCCTTATGGCGGTGGCTGTCCCACAGTACGTCGTGCCCAGCCGCCACTACTTTTCCAGGCAAGCCATCCCTTCCCTGCACAACCAAGTGGGGGACAAAATCAGGTGTGCACTGTGCAACGCCATCTGTGACAAGGTGCACCTCACTACGGATACGCTGAACAGTAAGCACGGTCAGGGACGTTATATCTCCATAACAGCACACTGGGTAAATGCAGTGGCGGCTGGGCCTGAGGTGCATAGCATTTTGGCGCATGTCATTCCAACACCGAGGATTGCAGGGCACTTCAGTTTGCCTCCTGTCGCTTCCTCCTCCTACTCCGCTTCCTCATCCTCTACCGGCTCTTCATCCGGTCAGCGTAACACCTTCACCACCAACTTCAGCACAGCCAGGGGTAAACGACAGCAGGCAGTTTTAAAACTTATCTGTTTGGGGGACAAACCTCACACCGCGCAGGAGCTGTGGATGGGCCTTGAACAACAGACCGATGAGTGGTTGGTGCCAGTGAGCCTCAAGCACGGCCTGGTGGTGTGTGATAATGGGCGAAATCTCGAAGCAGCTCTGGGACTAGCCAGTTTGACGCACATCCCTTCCCTGACGCATGTGCTGAATTTGGTGGTGCAGAGATTCCTTAAAAACTACCCCAATATGTCAGAGCTGCTGCATAAAGTGCAGGCCGTCTGTGCGCGCTTTCGGTAGTCTCACCCTGCTGCTGCTCGCCTGTCAGCGCTGCAGTGTAACTTCGGCCTTCCCGCTCACCATCTCATATGCGACGTGCCCACAAGGTGGAATTCCACCTTGCACATGCTGGCCAGACTGTGCAAGCAGCAGCAGGCGATAGTGGAGTTTCAGCTGCAGCACGCACGGGTGAGTCGCTCGGCGGAACAGCACCACTTCACCACCAATGACTGGGCCTCCATGCGAGACCTGTGTTCCTTGTTGCGCTGTTTCGAGTACTCCACAAACATGGCCAGTGCTGATAACGCCGTTCTCAGCGTAACTATCCCACTTCTATGCCTCCTTGAAAAAACGCTGCTGGCGATGATGGAAGAGGATGTGGCACAGGAGGAGGAGGAGGAAGAGGGATCATTTCGTAGGGTTTCCGGCCAGTCATTCACAAGTGGCTCCGATGGTGGGTTCCTGCACCCACAAACGCCAGGTAGACAATTGTCCAGCCAGGGCACAGTTCTGGAGGATGACGAGGTGGAGGATAAGGAGAAGGAGATGGAGGAGAAGGAACGATGTTCACAGCAGGGTGGCACCCAGACCAGCTCATGGCCATCACTGGTGCGTGGCTGGGGGGATACAGAGGACACAGACGATACACCTCCCACAGAGGACAGCTTTTTGTTGCCTCTGGGCAGCCTGGCACACATGAGCGATTACATGCTGCAGTGTCTAAGCAATAACTGCCGAGTTGTCCACATTCAAACTTGTGCTGATTACTGGGTGGCCACGCTGCTGGATTTTCGTTACAAGGACAACGTACTGTCCTTAATTCCGTCACTGTAGCGTGATCGTAAGATGCGCAAGTACAAGCGCACGCTGGTAGACGCGCTGCTGGTGGCATTCCCATCTGTCAGCGGGGGCACAGTGGAAGTGCAAGGTGAAAGCATAGGACGAGGAAGAGGTCTCCAACGCAGCTGGGGCACCACCAGCACCTCAGAAGGCAGGGTTAGCATGGCCGAAATGTGGAAAAGCTTTGTCAGCACGCCACAACAACCAGCATCACCAGCTGATATGGAACGTCTTACCAATATGGTGGAGCAGTATGTGTGAACATGCCTACACAATCTAAATGACGGGTCTGCCCCCTTCAACTTCTGGGTCTCAAAATTGGGCAGATGGCCTGAGCTTGCCCTTTACGCCTTGGAGGTGCTGGCCTGCCCTGCAGCCAGTGTATTGTCTGAACGTGTGTTTAGCACGGCAGGGGACGTCATCACATACAAGTGCAACCGCCTGTCCACAGCCAATGTGGACAAGCTCACGTTCATTAAAATGAACCAGGCATGAATCCCATAGGACTTATCCGTACCTTGTGCAGAATAGACATGTATACTGGCCTTAACCAGCCATTGTTATACTGCAGCGTAATTGATCATTCTCGTATTTTGGATATTTCACACTCTTTTGGAGTGTACCCTAATTTTAAAAAAATTATAAAAACAATTTAAACCAAAAACCAGTGTTGACTACCTCGTCCTCCTCCACCGCCGCTTCCCCCTACACCGCTATGTCCACCGCCTCCTCAAACTCGTACTCCATATGGAACTCCACCTCATAAATCAATATTTTTTTTTATTTGTACAAAGTTTATTTTATTCTGTTACATTTTTGAGTGAGAGTCACCAATTTTTGGGTGTGATGTACCACTGCTATACCTAGTAGACAGGTAAAAAAATAAAATAAAATTTGTCAGTTACATTTTCGGGTGAAATTCACCAATTTTTGGATGTGATGTACCACTGCTATACCTAGTAGACAGGTAAATAGAAAATTAAATTTGTCTTACATTTTCACGTGAAATTCACCTATTTTTGGGTGTGATGTACCACTGCTATACCTAGTAGACAGGTAAAAAAAAAAAAACTAATTTGTATTGTACATTTTTAGTTGAAATTCACAAATTTTGGAGTGTAATACACCCGTTCTCTACCTAGTTGACAGCTTAATAAATTTCAATAATTTTTCTATTACATTTTCCGGTGACAATAAACAATTTTTTTCTGTCATAGACCCCTGCTCTACCAAGTAGAAGGTTAATAAATTTCTGTAATTTTTCTGTTACATTCTTGGGTTGACATTTTACAATTTTGGATGTAAATTAACCCATGCTCTGCATAGGTGACAGGGAATACAATTTCAGAAATTCTTCTTTAATTGATGCACGCCACCTCCTTTCATTCAATGCTTAAATTTTAGCAAGTTGTACCACATTTGCGCTTTACTAATTTGTCCCACATTTGCGCTTCAATAATTTGTCCCACATTTGCACTTTACTAATTTGTCCCACATTTGAGCTTTAATAATTTTTCCCGCATTTGCGCTTCAATAATTTTTCCCACATTTGCTCTTCAATAATTTTTCCCACATTTGCGCTTTAATAATTCGGCCCACATTTGCACTTAAATAATTTGTTCAACATTTGCGCTTTAACAGCTTTTCCCACATTTTCGCTCGATCCAAAAAAAATGTAATCCATTTATCTCCTTTGGATGTGGTCTCTCTTTCTCACGCTCCCTCTCCGGCGTGGAACCGTGATTCGCCAATAACCGTGATCAACATGGTGGGCTCAGAAAAGAACATCGAAAGTTAATAGAGAAGATATCCAAATGGATGGTGGATGTCACGGGGGCACCTCTCCATAGGTGACAGGAACATAAATTTAAAAAAAATCATCTGTTACATTGTCAGGTGACATTTTTCAAATTTTGCTGGATAGAAACCCCTGCTCTGCATAGTTGACAAGGAATAAAATTTAACAAATTCTTCATTAATTGATGTGCGCCACATCCTTTCATTCAATGCTTAAACTTTAAAAAGTTGTCCCACATTTGCGCTTTAATACTTTGTCCCATATTTCCACTCTATCATTTTTAATTTGAAACAATTAATCCTCCCTTGGATGTGGTCCTTCTTTCTCACGCTCCCTCTCCGGCTTGGAACCCTGATTCGCCGATAACCGTGATCAACATGGTAGGCTCAGAAAAGAACATCAAGAGTTGATAGAGAAGATATCCAAATGGATGGTGTGACGAGAACAATCTCGCCACATTGCATTGAAGAAGCCTGGTTGCCCGCCTGCTCCCTTTAGACTATGGCCCCATGTTGAAACGCTTGATTTTCCAATGCAAAGACTATGTGAAAGAATCTGGCTCCATGGCAATTGAACTGTATTCGTGTAGTCTGAGTGCCATTCACCTAATAATATGCACTCAGACCGGAGCTATCTGGGGATATGTTAAATGTCTATGTTCTATGCAATAGCTGCACAGTTAAATATTCTTATGTCTTTTATTGTCTTTTGCTACCATGTGGCTAATGGAGTTTTGCCTCTGCCCTTGGAGATAAACTGGATTACTTCCCAATTGTCTCCAGGACAGAAGACATTGTGCAAAACTGTGTATTCTCCTGCCTGTGATAATTACATTAACCTATTGTGTAAGGTAATTGTATCACAGGCAGAGGGGAGGATTTTGTATGGGAGTGTCTGAGTGTATTGTACGTGGTTACTGGTTGTTTTACAAAACCCTGTGGGTGGTACTAATGTGTAATAATGTGTATATAAGAACAATAAACACACAGCTTTGGCTGACTACTGCTTAATCCCCAACACGATGACTCGTTCTTAGGGACGATTGTATGCTGCCAGTTCGACTGCTAGGAATGTAAACCTTTCATATGGTTTTTTCTTTTCGGCTGTAAGCAGCATTCATGGTTTCCAGTTCGGGAGATTGGTGTCTTTAGTAGCTGCCTTTGCATCTGGAAAGGGAATATCTCTAAAACGGCTTTTAACCCCCTTTTATGCCCGGGGTGCCGTTACAGATGGTGGACGTCACAGGGACATGCGATCAGGCAGAAGTGACATTCACTATAATTTTTTATTAATCATTCCAATAACAGGGCATCTTAAGAGTCCTGTATTGTTATTTATCGTCACTACCTCCCCGAGTCGGGAGTGAGTAATTGCTGCGCGCCCCCTCCTTAACTTGGAATCTTATGCTTCAATACTCTGTCCCACATTTCCGCTCAATTACATTTAATTTCATCCATTGACCTCCCTTGCATGTGGTATCCTTTTCTCAGGCTCCCTCTCTGGCCTGGAACCCTGATTCCCCGCCACCGTGATCACCATGGTAGGCGCATAAAAGAACATCGAAAGTTGATAGAGCAGATATCAAATTGGATCGTGAACATCACGGGGACTTGCAACATGGTGGGGCAGTAAGTGTGCACACGCCTACACGAACTGATTGACAGGGGTCAGCCACTGCAACTTCTGGGTCTCCAAATTGGGCACATGGCCTGAGCTTGCCCTTTACCCCTTGGAGGTGTTGGCCTGCCCTGCAGCCAATGTATTGTCTGAACGTGTGTTTAGCATGACTGGAGGGGGTTATCACAGGTTATATTTCCCAATGTTTTGGGGTGTACCCTAAAAAAAAAAAAAAAAAGAAAAATGTAGAACCAAAAAGCAGTGTAGGCTACCACCTCCTCCTCCACAGCTGCTTCCACATACACCGCCACATCCATCGCCTCCTCAACCTCCTACTCCATATGGACCTCCTCCTCCTAGATCAAGATTATTATTTTTACGTATTTTATGTTATTTAAAGTCATTTCCCTATCCTCTTTTGTTTGCAGAGCACTTGCCATGCTCTTAACCACATTTTGATGCCATTTGCAGCCCTCTAGCCCTTTCTATGACATTTTTACAGCCATATTAGTTCTCAAAAGTTCAGGTCCCCATTGACTTCAATGGGGTTTGGGATCAAGTTCAGGTCCTGAACTCGAATTTTTTTGTGAAGTTCGGCCGAACTCATCGAACCCGAACATCCAGGTCTCCGCTCAACTCTACTTAGTATCTATTTAGCACCTTAAAAACTGCAGGGTTTCCTATTATTATTATTATTGTATTGCAATAAAATAATGCATATAATATTAATAATCAATTTAAAGGGGTTTTCTAGGCTGCTGATATTGACAACCTATCATAATCTAGCCAATTGGTGAAGAACTGACAACAAAAACCCCAACCAATTAGCTGTTTCCTGCAGCCTCCGGCGCTATAACTAGCATTGTGAATGGGACATGAAGCACAGCTCCATCAAAAGTATGGTGGCCATGAAGGGTTATTGCAGCTGCAGCAGGCAAGCTATGGTAACCCAGCACTGCCACTGCAATTTGAATAGATCAGTGCTTCCTGCTCCACTCAAGGGCTAGTTCTGGTGCCAGAGGCTCCAGGGAACAGCTGATCAGTTGGGGTGAGGGGTGTTGAAGCCTTACCTATCAAATATTAATGACCTCTCCTATGTATAGGTCATTAATATTAACAGCCTGGAAAACCCATTTAAGGGTAAGTTTGTACAAACAAGATTGATTTATGTTTCATGAAAGATCAAGTTATTCTCGTTCCCACAAAATGTATCTACAGAATAGATTTTAAACATGCAGTGAAAATGGAACAATTCTGCACTGTTTGGCTGAAGCCATCATAGTCATACAGAGACAAATATAGTAAATAATGAGGGTGATAAAGTTATATGCAGAATGCAGAAAACAGCACTAGGATCTAAGGAGATGCTCAAAATCAGTGCCTAAATCAGACATGTATTCAGTATAGAGATTTTTCACACATAAATATCTATTTGTATACATTCATTTAACATAGAATATCTGCAATTAAATATATGAAAATGTCTCCCTGGAGATATTTCAGTATTTGAAGACTTGGTATATTTTTTTAATAGTTTTTATGGCTGGATAAGGTTAATAATAAAACGAGTTAATAGGAAAATCCAGATTTCATAACTCAATATAAACTAACAGAAAATCATGTCAGCAACTTTATTGTGCTGGACTTCATGACAGTAGAAGCAGCTTGAAAGGTAGCTAAATCTATGTTTTAGAAATGATGAATAACTTCTGTATACAACAATTGCATGTAGCTTTTTTCTATCTCAGAAAACATCCCTGCTTTTAAAATATCTCTAGTTTATGCTTTAGTCAGCTGAAAGAGGAAGATATCTGCCAAAATTTTAAAAAGTACATTTTTACATTTTTTTTCTAATAGGCCTAGATGAATCCTACCTCAGCTATGTCAATCTGTTATTACTAACATGAACACAATAGATTTAAAATATGTATTTTATAGGATTTTAAGAGTTGGCCTATGAAGATACAGTAAACCAGTTATATAAATGTACCTAATATGGAATATTTAAATGAAATGGGTCGTCAGAAAATGGCCTATTGTTTAAATTGAGTTTTTATAGTAAACATATTTTTTTTTTAAGAAAGTTTTATGATGTTATTTTTAATTTTCTATGTCACTATAATAAAACATTAAAAAAAAATTACTGCAGTTTTGCACTGGACACTAAGCTTAATAGTAGACGCCCCTTTTCTGCAGTTATCTCATTATAATTACAAGCAGGATTACAATGACAGATATAGATAGACAGATACTGTACATAAAATAGATAGAAAATAAAAAGTTGATAAACTACCTAGCTTTAACTAATCATCAGTGACAGATTCCCTTTAACACTAGCAATAATGTCCATTTTATGAAAAAAACATTGGGTTCGGGAATATTCTGCCCCCTAATATATCACCTAGAGGCCACCTTTCCATTCCATCCAATGTATGCTCATTGTATAAACAATCTGATGGAATATATGTATATATACAGTCAGGTCCATAAATATTGGGACGTTGACACAATTCTAACATTTTTGGCTTTATACACTACCACAATAGATTTGAAATAAAAACGAACAAGATGTGCTTTAACTGCAGACTGTCAGCTTTAATTTGAGGGTATTTACATCCAAATCAGGTGAATGGTGTAGGAATTACAACCGTTTGCATATGTGCCTCCCACTTGTTAAGGAACCAAAAGTAATGGGACAGAATAATAATCATATCTCAAACTTTCACTTTTTAATACTTGGTTGCAAATTCTTTGCAGTCAATTACAGCCTGAAGTCTGGAACACATAGACATCACCAGACGCTGGGTTTCATCTCTGGTGATGCTCTGCCAGGCCTCTACTGCAACTGTCTTCAGTTTCTGCTTGTTCTTGGGGCATTTTTCCTTCAGTTTTGTATTCAGCAAGTGAAATGCATGCTCAATCAGATTCAGGTCAGGTGATTGACTTGGCCATTGCATAATATTCCACTTCTTTCCCTTAAAAAACTCTCTGGTTGCTTTTGCAGTATGCTTTGGGTCATTGTCCATCTGCACTGTGAAGCTCCGTCCAATGAGTTCTGAAGCATTTGGCTAAATATGAGCAGATAATATTGCCCGAAACACTTCAGAATTCATCCTGTTGCTTTTGTCAGCAGTCACATCATCAATAAATATAAGAGAACCAGCTCCATTGGCAGCTATACATGCCCACGCCATGACACTACCACCACCATGCTTCACTGATGAGGTGGTATGCTTAGGATCATAAGCAGTTCCTTTCCTTCTCCATACTCTTCTCTTCCCATCACTCTGATACAAGTTGATATTGGTCTCATCTGTCCATAGGATGTTGTTCCAGAACTGTGAAGGCTTTTTTAGATGTCGTTTGGCAAACTCTAATCTGGCCTTCCTGTTTTTGAGGCTCACCAATGGTTTACATCTTGTGGTGAACCCTCTGTATTCACTCTGGTGAAGTCTTCTCTTGATTGTTGACTTCGACACACATACACCTACCTCCTGGAGAGTGTTCTTGATCTGGACAACTGTTGTGAAGGGTGTTTTCTTCACCAGAGAAAGAATTCTTCGGTCATCCACCACAGTTGCTTTTCGTGGTCTTCCAGGTCTTTTGGTGTTGCTGAGCTCACCGATGCGTTCTTTCTTTTTAAGAATGTTCCAAACAGTTGTTTTGGCCACGCTTAATGTTTTTGCTATCTCTCTGATGGGTTTATTTTATTTTTTTCAGCCTAATGATGGCTTGCTTCACTGATAGTGACAACTCTTTGGATCTCATCTTGAGAGTTGACAGCAACAGATTCCAAATGCAAATAGCACACTTGAAATGAAATCTGGACCTTTTATCTGCTCATTGTAATTGGGATAATGAGGGAATAACACACACTTGGCCATGAAACAGCTGAGAAGCCAATTGTCCCATTACTTTTGGTTCCTTAACAAGTGGGAGGCACATATGCAAACTGTTGTAATTCCTACACCGTTCACCTGATTTGGATGTAAATAACCTCAAATTAAAGCTGACAGTCTGCAGTTAAAGCACATGTGACTGGCACTGTGACACTGACTGCTGGTACTGACTGCTGGCTGAGATGGTCGACACTGACTGCTGGTACTGACTGCTGGCTGAGATTTCTGGCACTGTGACTGGTGACTGTGGCTGGTGGCACTGACTGCTGGCTGGGACTGTTGGCACTGTGACTGGTGGCTGTGACTGCTGGCACTGTGACTGGTGGCCGAGACTGTTGGCTTGTGGATGAGACTGCTGACACTGACTGGTGGCTGAAACTGCTGGCACTGACTGGTGGCGGAGACTGCTGGCACTGACTGGAGACTGAGACTGCTGGCACTGTGACTGGTGGCTGTGGCTGGTGTCACTGACTGATGGCTGATATGGCTGGCACTGACTGCTGGCTGAGACTGCTAGAACTGTGACTGGTGGCTAGTGGCACCGACTGATGGCTGAGACGGCTGTCACTGACTGCTGGCACTGACTGGTGGTGCTGAGACTGCTGACAGCGACTGGTGGCTGAGACTGCTGACAGTGGCTGCTGTCTGTGGCTGAGAGTACTGGGACTGTGCAGCTGTGTGATGCAGGGAAAGTAATGGCGGCAGTCCAATGTGGAGAGCACTCCATAACCTGTGAGCAGCCAGCAATTGACTAGCGCACAGGTGTGGGCGGCGTGTGGAGTGCCGCGTGATGATGGTCCGCACGCAGTGCGCACTGGTGTGGGTGGCATGGTTGCGTGTCGGACGACGGTGATTGGGCGGTGCGCTGGTGTGGGCGGTGCAGGAGGCATGCGGAGTGCCGTGTGTTGATTGGTCGGTGCACTGCGCATGCCCAGTTCAATTATCAAAAGACAGAGGGGAGAAAAAAGATTGAGCAAGGCAGGGAGGGGCACCAGAGAATGCCTGGAAAAAAAGGTGGGGGGAGTTTTGGAAAGACTGAAGGGTCAAAGATTGGATAGGTAAGGCTGCTACACACCAGACAACGGTCTGGCTCGCAGACCGTAGTGTACAATATTGGTTGAATAGAAAAAAAGAGGGTGGTGGAGCTCCAAGAAAAGATTAGAGGGATAGATGCTAGATAAGTCAGAGGGATGATTCCCTGATGGTGAGATAGAAACCTCAGAGTTCCCAAGTTGTGTGGTTGAACAGTTGTTAGGCACCTATTGTTAGACAATTGTTAAACACCCGCTTTAAAGTGATAGATGCCAAGACCCCAAGTACTGCCAGGGCTTGCGTTAGGTTCACAGGATAAAAACAAATCACTTACAAGATTATAGCCAAATAAAATCAAAGTATGTCCGTGCGTACAGACCCATCGGATCCATACACACTACACTAGGTACTCACTTCACCAGGGAGGGGGGCGCAAGATAAGCTCAAGACACTTGACTCCGTACCCTCCCTCGCCGACATCACATGTAGATTTAAACTCCTTGGTGTCCTCCAAACAGATGACCCGGTGGACTCTCAAGATACAGCATGGTAGTTCTCTATTACAAATACGCGTTTAATAAAAGAGGCCTATTGTGTCAGAAAGATGGTGTTCTCCATGGAACAGTGAATAGTGATTGTGAAAGGCTATGTGCGAAGCAGATCAATTAAGAAAACACAAGAGATCTTTGCAGTCAGGTACCCAGGAACAAAACCACCAGCTAAACGTTGTGTTCAGAGTCTGGTTCGGAAATGGCATCAAACTGGCTTGGTTGCAAACATGAAGAAACCGAGGCCTCCATCGATCAGTACTAGTGTTGAGCGAGCATGCTCGGCTGTTTACCAGTTCGGCTCGAAGCATCGCTATGCTCGGCACATGGCGGTATTCGGCCGAGTACTGCATGTGCTCCAGAGCAATGCTCGAGTCTCCTCTCCACACATTTCATGGCTGCTAAGCAGCGAATAAACGTACAGGTGAGTACTGCCCTCACTGTAATGCCAGTAGCCATGTTGGCTACTGGTATTACCGTGATTGTCTGGCCGGAACGTGTCATTGGGTGCTATATAGCACCCGATGACGTGTGTTCTGCTCATTTGAGGTCAAGGAGAGCTAAGCATAGTGAGGGACAGAGAGTGTATGGAGTGTAATTGAATTGAATTTTTCTATAAAAACGTTTCATAGACCCAAAAGTCCTTGTAAGGACTATTGTGTGTGACAGCAGCAATATGTTTTTGTAGCGCAACCTGCGCTAAATTGCTCAGTGTTAGAGAGAGCTGTGCATAGGAAGGGACTGACAGTGTAGGGAGTGTAATAGGAACATTTTTACACAAAAAACTTTTCAGAGACCCAAAAGTCCTTTTCAGGACTATTTTGTGTGACAGCAGCAATATATATTTTTAGCGCATCCTGCGCAAAATTCAGTGTAATAGGCACTGCGGACAGTTAAATTATTTGTGCCACATCTCCTGTGTAAATTGTGTGCATCCATCCCTAAAATATCAGTGGCATCCAGGGCACTTTTTCCGTAGACGGTGTCCACTGTGGACAGTTAAATTGTCCTCGCTACATCTCCTGTTTAAAGTGTGCGCATCCCTAAAATATCAGTGACATCCACTACACTTTTATCCGTAGTTGGTGTCCCCTGCGGACAGTTAAATTATCTGCATATATCACATTTAAAATTAAGATGGCGAGCAGTAAGGGATGGGGAAGTGTCAGTGATGGTGCACGCAGAGGCCGTGGCCCTGGGCGCAGAGAAACAGTGCCTGCTGCCAGAGCACAAGAAAAATAATCATCCAAGATACCTAGCTTCATGTCCCAGTTTGCAGGGCAGCACAGGACACCACTCTTGAAGTCAGACCAGTGCGACCAGGTGGTTGGTTGGATTGCAGCAGATAATGCTTCCAGTCAGTTTAGCACCACCCTGTCTTCCACCAAGTCCAGTCTCAGTAGCCAGGAGTCTGGTCAACACAATCCTCACCAGGATCCTCCTTTCTCCCATAATTTACAGTCTGGCCAAACAAGTGATCCCAAACTTGGATATTCTGAGGACCTCTTTTCATTGCCATTACTTTGAAGAGGAATATGAGATTTTTTGCCCTGATTCCCAACCTCTTGAACATCCACAGTCACAAGAACATGATGGTGGGGAACAGCAATTAGTGTTTAATTAGCTGGATGATGATGAGACAAGGTTGCCAATGAGTCAACCGCAATTACTATCTCAAGAGGTTGATGAAGAGGATGAGACACAGTTGTCAATCACAGAGGTTGTGGTTAGGTCAATAAATCAGGAGGATGATCAGAGTGAGGAAGTGGAAGAGGAGTTGGTGGACGGTGAGGTCACTGACCCAACCTGGGAAGGTGGAAAGCCGAGCGAGGACAGCAGTACAGAGGGGGAGGGATCTGCAGCACCACAACAGGATGGAATAGGCAGTGGGCTGGCAAAAGAGAAAAGGCGGGCCACACCACACAGGCCTGCAACTGTTCCATGGAGCAACTTCTTGCAGAAATCTCCTTTGCCAATGGGAAGATGTTCTGCAGTATGAGCCGGGGTGTGAACACTAGCAACCTCACCACCACCAGTATGATTTGCCACATGGCATCCAAGCACCGTAATAAGTGGGACGAATGCCTGGGTCCACAATCTGTGTCTGCGGGTCCCACAGCTGCCTCCTCTTCCCTTCGGTTATGTGCTGGACAATCCCCTGTCGAAGGCGCAGGCCAGAATGCATCCCGACCTGCACCCGGACCTTTGCAAGCACCATCAGCGACCACATCCATTTCCATGTCCCATCGCAGCATACAAATGTCCTTACCACAGGCATTTGAACGCAAGAGCAAATACCCAGCCACCCACAGGCCATAGCACTAAATGCACAACTTTCTAAATTACTGGCCCTGGAAATTTTGCTTTTTACGCTTGTGGACACTTCCGCAGCCTGATGTCACTGCGCGTCCCTCGTTGCACAGTCCCCAGCCGCCACTATTTTTCCTGGTGTGCCGTGCCCGCCTTACACCAACATGTGACCCGTAACATCACACGTGCCCTGACTAACGCAGTTACTGGAAAGGTCCACTTAACCATGGACACATGAACAAGTGCATTCGGCCAGGGACGCTACATTTCCCTGACTGGCACACTGGGTGAACGTTGTTGAGGCCGGGCGCAAGTCGTACCCTGGGATGGCACAGGTGCTACTGACACCAAGGATTCCTGGCCCTATGGATTTAGCAGGGTTAACACACATGCTTTCTGAGACATGTTATCTAAACTAAATGCAACTAAATGCGTTAAGCAATTGCTTTTTTATATTTTTTGTATCAAGATAACGCGATGAGTAAAGAAATTTGAGATAAGAGTGTGTGTGTTACCGCTGCTACATCTGTACGTCGATCAGGGTTTCCGCCAGCACCTACATTAGTGGCTCCAACCCCCACTTCTCCTCCTCCACCTCCTCCTCCACTTCCATCTCCAAATTATCCATGTGCAACACCAGTCAGTCATCAGTTGGTAGCTGGAAGCAGTGTAGCACCACAGTGGGGAAGCGGCAACAGGCCGAGCTGAAGCTGATATGCTTAGGGGACAAACAGCTCACCGAAACTCCACTTTCCACATGTTGGCCAGGCTTTGTGAGCAGCAGAGGGCCGTAGTGGAATATCAGCTGAAACATTGTCATCACCTTTTCACTCAGCTTCCGCTATTCACAAGCGAGGAGTGGGCATGGATGTCTTACCTCTGTGAGGTTTTAAGAAACTTTGAGGAATCAACACAGATGGTGAGCTGCGATAAAGCTATTATCAGAGTAACCATCCGACTTCTGTGTCTATGCAAACGCTTGCTGCTCACAATTAAGGACAACGTTTTGCATGTGGAAGAGGTGGAAATGGGGGAAGACATTACACAGGGTGATAGCCAGACCACCCTCAGTTCGTCTTCTCAGCGCGAATTGGACAATGAAGAGGAGGAGGAGCAGGAGACGGTTGCCTCCGCTACAGAGGGTAGTACCCATGGAAGTTTAGTTCCATCTGTTCTGCGTGGGTAGGCAGATAAGGAGGAAGAGTATGAGGAGATTGAAAGTCATCCTTCTGATGATGACAGCAAATTCTTGCCTGTTGGAACTCTGGCACACATGGTTGACTTTATGTTAGGCTGCCTTTCCAGCATTATACGTATTTTAGACAACACAGATTACTGGTTGTTCACCTTTTCTCGACCCCCGCTACAAAGAGAATTTCTCATCTCTCATTCCACTGTTGGAGAGGACGAGCAAAACGGTGCAATACAAGAAGATCCTTGTTGATAAATTGCTCCAAAAAATTTCTATCTGACAACGCTGGCGGCAGAGTCTGTAGTTCCTTCGACAACCGAGGAGGGGAGACAAGGGGAACACACAGCCGTTCCAACAGAGGCAGGGCAACACTCTCCAAAGCCTCAGACAGTTTCATGACACCCCGCCAGCACTATATGGGTATATGGTTGAATCTTCTTTATCTCAATATCATCCTCCTCTTCCATCATATCAACATGCTTATTCATCACATATAATGCCCTCGCCTATATGCCCTTCGCCTACAATATTTTACTGGGTAAGCTCATCAGCAGGCCCGCACCTCAAATCTTTTACAGGGTCAGCTCACTAGCAGGCCCGCACCTCAAATCTTTTACAGGGTCAGGTCACCTGAAGGCCCTCGCATTAAATTTTTTAGAGGGTCAGCTCACCTGCAGGACCACACATAAAACCTTTTACAGGGTCAGCCCACCAGCAGGCCCTCACCTAAAATGTTTTGCAGGGTCAGCTCACCTGCAGGCTCGCACCTAAAATCTTTTACAAGGTCAGCTCACCTGCAGGCCCACACCTAAAATCTTTTACAGGGTCAGCTCACCTTCAGGCACTCACCTCATTATACCTAATAGTTAATTTGCGCGCATGCTGCCTTGCTTGGATGTGGTAGCCGTAGCTGTTTCTCAGGCTCCCTCACCGGAATTGAACTATGATTCCCCGTTACCCATGGTCTAAATGGTTTGGGCTAAATAAAACATCGAAAGTTGATAGGGCAGGGACGTGCGATCATCCCCAGGTTATCTAGAGTCACCAAAGCAGCAGCAGGCTCTCGCGCATAATGTTTTAGATGGTCAGATCAGCAGGCCCTTGATCCAATTGTTTTTGAGGGTCACCAGCAGGCTATCAATCATCATTTTTCAAGACTGTGTATGATGCCCTCCTTTATGTGTAACAAAAGGTGTATTGGAGTGCCGATTCCTTGTAATTTTTGGCAGCTTTTTACTTAGTACATAGGCTTTATGAGTGTAGGAGTCCCACTACATGAACAATTGTACCACAATGTGAATGAGGCCCTCCTTTATGTGATATACAGGTTGTATCTGAGTACCTTTTCCTTGTAATTTTTGGCAGCACTTGTACTTTATATACATGTAAATATACAGGAAAGAATGTTTCCTATCAATTTTTCCTCTAAAATCTTTTTTTTTTCCTTTGGTTTTGTGCATATTATTGTCAGTCTATAAAAGTGGCGTACTATTTGGACAACATCGTTCCCAGCAGCGACCTGCGAGTACAAGATGCATCCAGACATTCTCCCCATGCTGTTCCAGAACCATTTTTGGTGGTGTTTCTACTAATTTCTGACATTTTCCTATGAACCAGGCACCCTTCCCTCTTCACATCAGGGGGCATCTGGTTTAATGCTCGGGTTCTCCCATTGACTTCCATTATACTTGGGCGCTCGGTCGAGCACCCGAACATCCTGATGTGTTCGGCTCGAGCCCCCGAGCACTACGGTGTTCGATCAACACTAATCAGTACGGCTGAAGTTGTGCATGAAACTCAGCAGCGGATTGCAAGTAGCCCCAAAAATCAACTCGATTACTATCACAGAAAGTTGGTGTATCATGAATGACATGTCAGTGAGTGATGAAATCTCTGAACCTGAAACCTTACCAAAAAACGTGTGTGCAAGAACTGAAAGAGTCTGACAAAGCTAAATGTGTAAATTACTGGACTTGGTTAAGGACTATAATTTTTGACAGACATTTGGACCCATTGTTGTACTTCATGACAGATGTAGCTTGGTTTTATTACATGCATAGGCTTTAAAGGAGACCACTTTCAATATATTTTGTGACTTGTGGGTAATAAAAAAAAAAAAATCCACTTTGAATAATTTTTCATGGGCCAACCTGTATTTAAAATAAAGAAAAATGATTATGGTGCTGGCCATTTTTTATTTTTATTTTTTGTTCCTGCATTATAACATCTGGGATTGTCCTTCATCACCCACATTGTGCTGTGCTGCAGTCAAGGACTACTACTATATGCCCAACAGTTTTGTAGCTGATTTTCACAACAACAAAAGGTGAGAGCGGAGCCACACAGCCTCCCTCTACCTTCTGGTAATGCACTATGTTGGCTCTGTGTGTTTTTCATTTATAGATTCATAGACCTAAATATATAAATTTTTGTGAGACAACCACTTTAAGAAAATGACCAAGACTGCATTTACAATATAAAAAGATCATATGCTTTTTATTATATGACATATGTTTATAAAGCTATTTTATGTTTAAAAAAAATTGTGATTAAGCAATGTACAGTAGCATTAGCAAAATGAACCATGCAGGATGTTTTTAGCTTATTTACATGAAAAAAGGATGACATCATTTCTGATATTATTTCACAGTGGGTTTGAACATTTCCTATTTAAAATATCCCATTTCTCAGGTCGTTTACACTAGAACGATAGTCAGAGACACAATGAATTTCTGATTCCTGTGGCTTTGAAAGCGCTCAGAAATGAAAACTCTTTATTAAACAGTTCTCTGGTGAGAACAATGACTTTAAGTAGGTCTATGAGTTAAGGAGGAGCTAATTCCTAAAGCAGCGTGGGCTTTGTTTATTGGGAAATAGCTGCCTGCTTGACTCTTATTACTGCTGGTTGCTTGAGAAACCAAGCGGAGAAAAATACTGGTAGTTAAAGCTTAGCAGTGCCCAGGACAATGATAATAAAGTATAACAAAAATGGCCATAGTTGACTGAAAGACCCAGTTCCTAAGGCACACAAGACACAAAGCTCTTCAAACAAAGATTTATTCTCTATTCATTATACCTTGAAATTGGTTTCATGTGATTGGGGATACTTTATTAAAAGAGGCAAGCAATATATTTTAATACAGTACTATTAATAATGTGTCACACAGTATCCAACTGTGCCTATTTAGTACAATATGGCTTTTTTAGCAGAGGTAGTTATCAATAATAGGTAATGAAAACTTAACAATGGACTTGTGTTCAATTTTGATTTGTGCAAATATATTTTACCCAGTAAAACACCAGAGAATTGAGTTTTAACACAGCAGTATGTTGTTGGTTCTACTTGGAGAAGAGAAGATCTTTAGAAGCCTTGCACCACTCTAAGTTTAAGCCTTTTCAACTGCTGACATTTTTTCAGTTTGTTCAAACTCTTATGTGTGAAAAGGAACATTTAAATAGGGATTTATGATTTTTTTCATTCTCATAAGTATAACATTTGCTAAAATAACATATGTAGGCATTATACTAATCTTCAGTTATACAACAAAAATGAATGCTTCCCATCAGTTAATGCTTCCCATCACTTACTATTATTGTTGACATTTTAATTGTAGTTACAAAATGCACATAATTTAGGCAAATAAATATTAAACAATAAAGTTAAATAATGAAAGGTGTGGGTAGATATGGTATGAATTTCTTTTAATAATGCAGGAAAATATTGTTTTGATTACAAACTGATACATATGACATTTTACTGCCTATTCAAGTGTTATGGAACCACTGTGTTTACCAACAGATTTGACTTAGGGCTAATTCTAAGGATGTTATCCTGGTAGCCCTCTCATATTCGCACTTAACCCCTGTACAGGGGTCTGCACTTGACTGCAGGGGAATCACCAGACGGCTACTACCTGATGTAGTCTCTGTGTGGTTAACAGCTGATCCATGGTGGTCAGAGACACTGGTCAGGCAACATCGTACTCATGGAGAGAGTGAGGTCAGGGATGGCAAAGTAGAAGCAATATGATAAAAGGGGAATGTTCAAATTAGGCAGAGAAATGTCAAAACAGAGGTCAGGCTACAGGTCAGGTCACACCTTTGCAGGAACTTAGCAAACTAAGGAACCTATTGCACAGGCACCTTCCCACAGGGGAGGTTGCGCTAAGTACCCCACGTTTACCAGCCCCACGTTGCGTTAAGTACCCCACGTTTACCAGCAGGTGAAGATGAAGGTGTGTGCGCTGGCTCTATAAGAGTTGGAGGGAGCGCACATGCCCTTTGGTCTGAGGAGGAGAGGCCTTGCCAAGCAGGTGACAGCCTGTATGGCCGGACCCCCTTGGAAAAAGACATTGGGAGGTGGGTCAAGGCTGTTGAGCAGCCACTGTTGTAATATTAAACTTAATCACACAACCTAAAATATGTCATAATAAAGGAAGTATTTCATTCTAATAAGATAAGAGAAACAGTAATGGTAATCAGTACAGATGAGCAAAATTTTTCAAAATTTGATGTGTTCCAAATTAATTTGTCACAAATCGCTATAAATCAGGTATACCCAGGCAACTTTGCCTTAGGATACAGCCATATGAAGCGGCTGTGCACTTAATAATGAAGACTGCACTGTATATTCCTTCTTCAAAGAGGACCTTTCACCATAATAAAACCTCTGAACTAACTATACAGACGCGTAGAGCGTGCCCAGGGATCCCCCTGCACTTACTGTTATCCCCGGGCGCCGCTCCGTTCTCCGGTTATAGCCTCCGGTATCTTCATAGTTAGGCTCCACCCAGGGGAACCTGCCGGCGTCTCATTCTTCCATGCTGTAGCGCTGGCCAATCGCAGCGCTCAGCTCATAGCCTGAGAGAAAAAAAAAACTCTCAGGCTATGAGTTGAGCGCTGCGATTGGCCAGCGCTACAGAATAGGAGAAAGAGACGGCGTCAGGTTCCCGTGGGTGGAGCCTAACTATGAAGATACCGGAGGCTATAACCGGAGAACGGAGTGACGCCCAGGGATAATAGTAAGTGCAGGGAGATCCCTGGGCGCCGCTCTACACGTCTGTATAGTTAGTTTAGAGGTTTTATTATGGTGAAAGGTCCTCTTTAATGGCAAAGCAGCACCTTTAAACAGGGGCTGTTGCTGGTATGGTGTTTGGCTGGTTAGGTGGCGACAATATGCATATTATTGATGTTCTGGCCTGCAATCTCCTGCAGGTTATTTGACAGTAAACACAGAATATCAATCAGCTCTGGCATACCCACTTCTCCAACTCCAGTGCTCCCCTGCCCTAAAGGGTGGAGCCCTTCTTCTGCCATTTGTGTTTCCTCCTTTTCTACATTATCTAATATTGATGTGAATATGTCATCAGGAACATCCAGCTCCTCCTCTTTCTGCATCTTGCTGAATTTCTATTTCATTGAGACTTTGAAGAATGATTTGGAAGAAGTAAATCCAGCAAAAGATGAGGATGGTCATCATTAAGACCTGGACCCCCCTAAGGGGTGCAGATTGGATGACATTGGTTGGCACGCTGGCACTGGAATAATAGAGGCTTCCATCTTATTGGTATTGAATTACATATATTAATTTACGGCTGATGTAGTAAATGTAGGAATAAATAAAACTGATGCAGAATAAGTCTTCCTGCACTCTCCCTGCACTCTTCCTTTCCAATATTCTTCTATTAATCGTTTTCAGCAACATTGTCCCCAGCACATGAGCACTTGCCACATCTCTCCCTATGCTCAGCTGACAGGACAATGGAGGAAACCATGTTGGATGAGGGTTTTACAGGGCTGTGAAATCTACGGACTGGCTGCACAGCATTATGGGTGATTTTGCATTCCCAGGCTTTTTTTTTTCACTTTTTAACATTTTGGCAAAACTGATTCGTTACCACAAAGCGAGAGGAAATCACTACATAGGTAATATACAACTTTTCATGCACCCTTTTCCTGTATGTGCAATTTCTAGTTTGATATTTCCCTTAAAGCATACCTGTCATTGTTCTATTTATTCCCTTACTTATATAGCACAAACAATGACAAAGCTTGCATTCACTAACAGTGATTAAAAATACAAAAGAAATGAGAGAAGGGGAATGAAGGGGACAACGCTGATGTCTTTAGCACAGTATATGACTCTTATGCTATGGTAGCCGGGGAAGGGGAGAAGCAGAAAGAAAGCAGCAGCAAATTGTGTGTGTAAACAGTGATCTACTTCCCAGAAACAATGATTCCCTGTGGAGGTGAACGATTAAAGCAGTGATCGCATGTCCTCATACAGAGGAGATGATTGCTGCATGCAAATCAGACAGTTTTTGGAAAGGAACTGTTCAGTCCCTCTATTTTCTGCTCAGTCAGTCTGTGTAAAATGACTTTTACTTAAATCAAGTGTATTCTAGAATTTCTTTCTTTTCTAAACAATTGTGTATTAGAAGAAGTAACAAATTAGTGATACAAAGCTTAAATGTTCAACTGTTAAAGGGGTTTTCCGGGGTCAGGTCCCATCTTGGTAATATGCTGCTTTTTATTTCTACCCTATGTATGAGTGGAGCATATGAGTATTTTCTTATTCCGATGCTCTCCCTGTCACGCTGTAATCAAGCAGTGCAAGGATGTGTTTTCATTGTGCTGGTGATGTACCGGGCTTCTCATCACTATGGTAAGCCGAGACTCCCACCCGGCACTGAGCCTGGTGATTCACCAGCACAGATGGGTGTTCTCTAGTGCTACAGAAGGCTGTTTTGGAGGTGGGTACTATGCAAAGTAGCCTATGGCAGCACTTTAGAGCACCCATATGTGGCAGTGATGTCTCTATGGACTGCTCATACAAGTGCAGGTTTTATTTAGGTTTTGTGTTGTTTTAAATTACATTTTGAAGCCAAAACTAGGAGTAGAGTAGAAACACTATACTGTAACTGTTATATATGCTTTCTTTTCCTTTAAGTCAATGCCATTTGTCATGTGTGACAGTAAACTAAAAAGGGTAGTCTCAAATCACAATACAAGTTAAGGTACTGACACAAAGTTAGATTTTCTTTTATCAGTAGTGGATCATAAAAGAAGGGAAAGTGTAAAGGATGAATACTACATCTCCTCTTTTTTTGTATTCACTCTCAGTTTTGGCTTTCAAAACTGCATCGGGAAAGCTAACCATGTGGCCATAACCCAGGGGTTTATAGGTTTCCAATTGCTAATTAAAATAAAGTCAGTACTCCAAAGAATCAAATACCTGAATAATTAATGTGAAGTTACTATACTGTACATTTTCTCTTCTGCCTATTCCTATGCAATAATGTCACCCTGCATTCGTACCCATATTTGTATTACCTGACCATCAGCTATTTAGTTCTTCATTAAACTATCTGTAGTTAGTCTTTATTAAGCATTCTGTATGTTAATATATATATATTATATATATATATATATACATATACAGTGAAACTCCAAAAATGTGAATATCGTGCAAAGTTCATTTATTTCAGTAATGCAACTTAAAAGGTGAAACTAATATATGAGATAGACTGATTACATACAAAGTGAGATATTTCAAGCCTTTATTTGTTATAATTTGGATGATTATGGCTTACCGCTTATGAAACCCCAAAGTCTCAATTTTGAGGTACCCTTTGCTTAGGGGGTATGGATTAATTAGCTGACTAGAATGTGACACTTTGAGCATAGAATATTGAACCTTTTCACAAAATTCTAATTTTAAGCAGCATTAATGCAATTCCTTTTCATTTGCATTATTGAAGTGAATGGACTTTTGCACGATATTCAAATTTTTCGAGTTGTGTGTGTGTATATATATATATTGTAATTTTGAAATTTTTCTTATATAACTTGGTATACACCAGAAGAAAAGCATGTTTAAACTGTTAAAAGAAAACACCAAAACACTTGTTTTTCATGCTTTGTAATTCAAGATTCTTTTTTTTTAGCAGTGATCTTAACAGAATTCCCACTCCTAGGCAGAGTAGCCCTGAATTTACTTTATTTGTAGATAATTTGTCTAACCCATGGATTAATGTACACCTAGGTCCTTGGTATGGATGAGCTAACTGGTTAGAGAGAGAGAGAGAAAGTACATGTGCATAGTATTGTAAGCCAGGCGATGACTCTCTGGGTTTCTGGGAAAGATATTCAAATTATCTTTCCTAATACTATCTGACTGTGGCAGATGTTAGACATGATAATTTGCTTATATTTTACACAGACATCCAGAGGAACAGTGTCCAGCCTACAATAGTCATCAATTATATCACAGATGATGTATGCTCCAGTGAATAGGAAGGACCTATAATTATACCTATTTGCTGCTGCTCAGCGAGCAGGTAAACAGTGAGAAGAAAAAAACAGTAACATGAGTGCTGCATTATTTTCAAACAGCAGATTGGCAAAGTTGCCTTACTGCTTTTTAGGCATGCTTATGTAGCAAAGCATCACATCTGCAGCTAGTTCTTTCAGGACAGAAGCCATTAATAAAAAAAAAAGCATATGAGAACATTTCTAGTTGCAAGGCATTAGGGGAAATCTCTGGTGGGTACTATTTCTTTCATGCAGACCAGTTGATATACATTATGACTATCGCAGGCTACTCAATGCTCCTCTGAATTTCTGGGTAAAATATAAGCAAATGATCATGTCTAACAGCTGCCGGCATCAGATAGGGTTAGGAAAGCAAATTTGAATATCTTTTCCAGAAACCCAGAGATGCATCGCCTGGCCTACAATAATGTGTGCACGTACTTGGCATACCATGGACTCTTAATGAGAAAGAGTACCTCTTAGAAAACACATATATTGTTGGGAAACACACATTTTTGTACATATGTACATACTGTATATATATATATATATATATATATATACACACACTCACCTAAAGAATTATTAGGAACACCTGTTCTATTTCTCATTAATGCAATTATCTAGTCAACCAATCACATGGCAGTTGCTTCAATGCATTTAGGGTTGTGGTCCTGGTCAAGACAATATCCTGAACTCCAAACTGAATGTCAGAATGGGAAAGAAAGGTGATTTAAGCAATTTTGAGCGTGGCATGGTTGTTGGTGCCAGACGGGCCGGTCTGAGTATTTCACAATCTGCTCAGTTACTGGGATTTTCACGCACAACCATTTCTAGGGTTTACAAAGAATGGTGTGAAAAGGGAAAAACATCCAGTATGCGGCAGTCCTGTGGGCAAAAATGCCTTGTGGATGCTAGAGGTCAGAGGAGAATGGGCCGACTCATCCAAGCTGATAGAAGAGCAATGTTGACTGAAATAACCACTCGTTACAACCGAGGTATGCAGCAAAGCATTTGTGAAGCCACAACACGCACAACCTTGAGGCGGATGGGCTACAACAGAAGGGTACCACTCATCTCCACTACAAATAGGAAAAAGAGGCTACAAGTTGCACGAGCTCACCAAAATTGGACTGTTGAAGACTGGAAAAATGTTGCCTGGTCTGATGAGTCTCGATTTCTGTTGAGACATTCAAATGGTAGAGTCCGAATTTGGCGTAAGCAGAATGAGAACATGTATCCATCCTCTGATGGCTACTTCCAGCAGGATAATGCACCATGTTACAAAGCTCGAATCATTTCAAATTGGTTTCTTGAACATGACAATGAGTTCACTGTACTAAAATGGCCCCCACAGTCACCAGATCTCAACCTAATAGAGCATCTTTGGGATGTGGTGGAACGGGAGCTTCGTGCCCTGGATGTGCATCCCTCAAATCTCCATCAACTGCAAGATGCTATCCTATCAATATGGGCCAACATTTCTAAAGAATGCTATCAGCACCTTGTTGAATCAATGCCACGTAGAATTAAGGCAGTTCTGAAGGCAAAAGGGGGTCCAACACCGTATTAGTATGGTGTTCCTAATAATTCTTTAGGTGAGTGTATATCTCTATCTTACCTACATTACACCCTGCACTAAACCCTATCAGCTACACTATTAACTAACTAACCTACACTATCTCACACTAACTATTTGGAGTCATAGGTCTGCAAAAAAGATTTTTTCAAGAGCTGTTTTGGTTATTCCACGTAATCTTTAGTTTTTTTTGCTGCGCTGAATCTGAAAATGACCTCCATTTTGTCATAGGACATCACCTTTCCTGACAATTTAGGTAACTATGTTAAATAAGGCAATACCTCAAAATAAATGGAAATAGACTTATAAAATTAAAGTTTTATTACAATTTTTTCATGAAAATCCTTTTTTGAAGTGAAATGAGCTTACCTATAGTGATGAGCGGCAGTAGTCATATTCGAATTTGCGATATTTCACGAATATTTTGTAGAATATTTGGCATATATTCGCAAATTCGAATATTCGTTATATTCTATTTTTTTTACTCGAAAAATCGACAAGGTAATGATCGCGTAATATGCGAATTTTCATAATGCTAATTTTTATCGAGAATTTTTCAATTGCCGAGCAAAAACATGATTCCTCCCTGCTTCTTGCTTGTGGGCCAATGAGTCATAGCACTATATCGAATATATTCGTTTTTTCGAATATTCTTAATATTCTAAAACAAGAATATATAGCAATACAGCCAATATAAAAAACAAAACAAATGTAGAGCAATTTAGCTAATATAGTGCTAAAATCTTTTTTTTTATATAGTTGTAATTTTTTTCCAATCTGAACTTCAGATGAGAAAAAAATGACAACTATTAGACAAAGAAGATTATAGCACTATCTTAGCTAAATTGCTCTATATTCGTTTTTTTTCTGAATATTTGCTATATTGCTATATATTCTTGTTTTAGAATATTACGAATATTCGAAAAAACTAATATATTAGTTTTTTCGAATATTCGTAATATTCTAAAACAAGAATATATAGCAATATAGCGAATATTCGAAAAAAAATAAAAAAATATAGAACAATTTAGCTAATATAGTGCTATAATCTTTTATTCAATAGTTGAAATTTTCGAATTTACGAATATTCGAAAAAACAAATATATTCGGTATAGTGCTATATATTAGTTTTTTAGAATATTCATAATTTTTCCCATTTAAATTCATGATTCCTCCATTCTTCTTGCTTGTGGGCCAATGAGTCATTGGCCTACAAGCAAGAAGCAGGGAGGAATTATGTTTTTACTCGGCAATTGAAAAAATTTGCGATGAAAATTTGCAATGAAGAAAAATCTTGAATATTCGAAATTTCAAATATATATCACTATATTCTAAATATTTGCGAATTTTCGAATTACCTAGATTCGCGATAAAAATTTGAAATTCGAATTTTCGTGATCAACACTACTCACCTACACACACTGAACTAGATTTTTCTTCCCTGTGAGGCTCCTCTTGGTGCATTTACGCTTGTGAGTAGCATCTGGAATGTCTCTCTGAAGCATCAAACAGTAGTTTGCCATCATTGTAATGCTCCATTTTCCCTGGTATCTCCTTTCCATCACTTTAATGTCTTGGTGGAATCGTTCACCTTGTTCCTCACTCACAGCTCCCAAATTTTCAGAAAAGTAGTCAGGGTGGGACTGGAGGAAATGCACTTTCAAACTCATCAGGCAACCTAAAGATTGAAATGCTTTCAGCATTCGTCCGACAATCTTTTTGTAGTGAGGATCTTTGTTATTGCCTAAAAATTTCTGCACGATTTCTTTAAATGCAATCCACCCTTCTTTTTGAGGATCAGTTATGGTATTGACAAACTCTTGATCAACTATAAGCCTTCTAATGTCTGGTCCGACAAACATACCTTCCTTCAATTTTGCCTATGACAGGCCTGCAAACTTGTTGACCATGTATTTGAAGCATTCACCATCTCTTGGAAGTGATTTTACGAATTGCTTCATCAATCCCAATTTTATGTGGAGAGGTGGTAAAAGAACTTTATGGGAAGGTACCAAAGTTTCTCGGGCTGCCAACTCTTCTTGGTCCAGTGATTTTGTCGCTGTCCCATAGACACAGAAAACAAGGGTATTTGGTATACCCAGCTTGTTGACCGAGCAGTATACACAAGACCTTCAAGTCCCCACACACTTGCCAACCATGGTCTTCACATTTAAGTTTACAAAGAACCAATTCCAAGTTCTCATAGGTTTCCCTAAAGTGTACGGAATGATCTACAGGTATGAAAGCGTAAAAACCACCGTTGTTGAGTAAAACTGCTTTGAGACTTCTTTTTGAAGAATCTATAAAAAGACACCATTGCTCTGAATCATATTGGATTTTAAATTGACCCATCAGACCTTCGACATGTATGCAATAAACCAACTTGTCTTCCTGGGCGAAGTAAGGAATGAACTCCTTTTCACGATGTCTGAACCATGAAGATGACACTCCTGGCAACAAAAAAATTCCTGTTTTTCAGCCTTGATCCGAGTGACTCAGCAGCATCTTTTGGAAGATTCTAGTCTCTTACCAAATCATTCATCTCCTCCTGAGGAAAACAATTTTGGTCGTGTATCATCTTCAAAGTCAGATTCTTCAGGAAAGATTAACCCCATTCTACCATTAGAAGCACAGGCTCAGGGCTGAGGCTTACACATACAGCATGCTGTTGAGTATCCAGTAGTCAGATATGTCACTAAGAGCAGCACTTGCATTCACCCCCTTTGCAGGGGGGAGGGGCAGAGATTGTTTACCTGCAAATAACCTGCAAATAACAACAAAGGGCCAAGAAGAGACCTAGGGAAATGAGGAAAAAAATGTTTCCCTAAAACTTGCTTAGCTTATGTATATATTGCTAACCATCAGATTTACAGTGCTAGATTTTTTTTTTTTACATAACTCTGACAATCCTTTAAGGTTTTTTGGGCATTTGATATCTTAAATGCACTTATGTGAATTAATTAATAGTAATTTGTACTTTAAAATTGGTTAAAATCCCATAATATAAAAAAATACCAAAAATTTTAAAAAAATTATACATTTGAAGACAATTTAGCATTTTGTGGCAAATCATGACATCTAGGAGTTTTTTTCAATATTTTGTATATATATATATATATATATATATATATATATATATATATATATATATTACTGAGCTACCTAACTAATGTAAATAACACCCTACACTGGAGCCTAATCATCTAACCTATTCCCTAACTAACCTACACTATCTACCACTAAATATCTGGATTATACACTGCTCAAAAAAATAAAGGGAACACTTAAACAACACAATGTAACTCCAAGTCAATCACACTTCTGTGAAATCAAACTGTCCACTTAGGAAGCAACACTGAGTGACAATCAAATTCACATGCTGTTGTGCAAATGGGATAGACAACAGGTGGAAATTATAGGCAATTAGCAAGACACCCCCAATAAAGGAGTGGTTCTGGAGTGGTAACCACAGACCACTTCTCAGTTCCTATGCTTCCTGGCTGATGTTTTGGTCACTTTTGAATGCTGGCGGTGCTTTCACTCTAGTGGTAGCATGAGACGGAGTCTACAACCCACACAAGTGGCTCAGGTAGTGCAGCTTATCCAGGATGGCACATCAATGCGAGCTGTGGCAAGAAGGTTTGCTGTGTCTGTTAGCGTAGTGTCCAGAGCATGTAGGCGCTACCAGGAGACAGGCCAGTACATCAGGAGATGTGGAGGAGGCCGTAGGAGGGCAACAACCCAGCAGCAGGACCGCTACCTCTGCCTTTGTGTAAGGAGGAACAGGAGGAGCACTGCCAGAGCCCTGCAAAATGACCTCCAGCAGGCCACAAATGTGCATGTGTCTGCTCAAACGGTCAGAAACAGACTCCATGAGGGTGATATGAGGGCCCGACGTCCACAGGTGGAGGTTGTGCTTACAGCCCAACACCGTGCAGGACGTTTGTCATTTGCCAGAGAACACCAAGATTGGCAAATTCGCCACTGGCGCCCTGTGCTCTTCACAGATGAAAGCAGGTTCACACTGAGCACATGTGACAGATGTGACAGAGTCTGGAAATGCCGTGGAGAACGTTCTGCTGCCTGCAACATCCTCCAGCATGACCGGTTTGGCATTGGGTCAGTAATGGTGTGGGGTGGCATTTCTTTGGAGGGACACACAGCCCTCCATGTGCTCACCAGAGGTAGCCTGACTGCCATTAGGTACCGAGATGAGACCCTCAGACCCCTTGTGAGACCATATGCTGGTGCGGTTGGCCCTGGGTTCCTCCTAATGCAAGACAATGCTAGACCTCATGTGGCTGGAGTGTGTCAGCAGTTCCTGCAAGACGAAGGCATTGATGCTATGGACTGGCCCGCCCGTTCCCCAGACCTGAATCCAATTGAGCACATCTGGGACATCATGTCTCGCTCTATCCACCAACGTCACGTTGCACCACAGACTGTCCAGGAGTTGGCAGATGCTTTAGTCCAGGTCTGGGAGGAGATCCCTCAGGAGACCGTCCGCCACCTCATCAGGAGCATGCACAGGCGTTGTAGGGAGGTCATATAGGCACGTGGAGGCCTCACACACTACTGAGCCTCATTTTGACTTGTTTTAAGGACATTACATCAAAGTTGGATCAGCCTGTAGTGTGTTTTTCCACTTTAATTTTGAGTGTGACTCCAAATTCAGACCTCCATGGGTTAAAAATTGGATTTCCATCTTTTTATTTTTGTGTGATTTTGTTGTCAGCACATTCAACTATGTAAAGAACAAAGTATTTCAGAAGAATTTCTAATTAACTCAGATCTAGGATGTGTTATTTTTGTGTTCCCTTTATTTTTTTGAGCAGTGTATATAAGGTATCAGAAGTATAATAAAACTGCAATTCAGCACAGCACAATTATCACACTCCTCTCTTTCTCACAACTACATGAAACAGCACAATATGGCTGATGGAAATTTTCTTGTATAGTAAGAGGTAGGCAACTTTCCTATTGGTTGCCAGGGATGTTGCTAAGCTATGACAGATAGTGCAGCCTTCTCATTGGCCCACAAGGTAGAAGCAGGGAGGGATCATGTGTACTGTGGAAAAAAAAAGAATATTCAAATTTAGGAATATATAGTGCTATATTCAAAATATTTGTGAATTCTTGAAGTGCCGATATTTGCGATTTAAAATTCGCTAGTCGAATATTTGCTCTCAACACTATTACAGGCAAGGGCTCCATAGGAAATACTATGCAGCAGCCTCCTGTCATTCATAAAGACAGGGGCTGCAGCATTCATGCTCCGACTCCTCCGATCACCACACGGGGAGGCGGAGCACAACCAAAAGTGCGCACTTTTGGTTTCAGTGCACTCAGATGCCGTGGTCAGAATTGACCACGGCATCTGAGGGGTAAAATGTCCACAATCGGCATTACTTCTGGTTGCGAACATGAGCCGCGGGTGTCTGCTAAAAGAAGCAGGCGTCCACCCACGGCTATAGCACCTGCAGCGGGAAGGAGTGGGCGCCATCTTTGAACACCCGCCCAGCGCCATACATGGACTGTGCTGGGCGTGAAGGGGCTATTATCATGATTGTAGCCGTTTATTTATATGCAGCTATTGGGAAGAGACTGACTTGTGACTTGCCTTGGAACTGGGCCTTGATACTGTTGGATGTATACTACTCCCATTTTCATTTTAGTAAAGAGAGACTTTGTTTGTTGCAACCAACTGGCCTGGTTACTGACTCCAGCACTATTTTTCAGAGCCCTTAACATCACAGGCACCATAATTACGACTGGGCAGGAGTCCCAGAGCCCCAGAATCAGGGTGCACCCCAAGGGAAGAAAGAGTGCATCCTGCTTTCACTGCCCTGGCTCTAAGGAGCATCGATGTGAGAATTGCCACTGTGAATAATCATTGTAGCCAGAGCCACTACCACTCCTGTCCTCTCCTCTGATCCTTCTGGGCTGATTGGCACACATGCAATGTTACAACTTGTGCCATTTTTGTTGACTATTTTTATATCAATGCTCCAATACTGCAGAAAAAAAACAAAAAAAAACAAAATTTTTAATACTGATCAGTAGTGTTGAGTGTGAATATTCGAATAGTGTATTTTTATTGCGAATATCGGCAATTCGAGAATTCGCTAAAATTTTGAATATAGCACTATATATTCGTAACATCGAATATTCGTTTTTTTTTTGTTGTTTTTTTAACACAGTACACATCAGGTGATCATCTCTCCCTTCTTCTAGCTTGTGGGCCAATGAGAAGGCTTTGTCACAGCTTAGCAACATCCCTAGCAACCAATAGAAAAGTTGCCTACCCCTTACTATTGCCGAAAATTCACAAGCACAAATATATTGAAGCACTCTATCTGCATATAAAGCTATTCTAATGTTCTGCCATGCCAACCATTTTCTCCAGTCTCAGGAAACTCATACCAGCTTGAAAAATGTAGCATAAGTGACCCACGCCTGTATTTCCTGTGCATTACGCAAATATTACAGTGCCGATTTTCGCAATCAAGAATACAATTTTGAATTCTCAAATATATTACGAAAATTCAACAAAATATTCGCGAAATATCGCAAATTCGAATATTGCCCCTGAAACTCATCACTACTGGTCAGACTTAGGCCTCTTTCACACGACCATTTTTTTTTTTTCGTTTTGCGGGCCGTTTTTTGCGTTCCGTATACGGAACCATTCATTTCAATGGTTCCGCAAAAAAACCGGAATGTACTCAGTATGCATTCCGTTTCCGTATTTCCGTTTTTCCGTTCCGTTGAAAGATAGAACATGTCCTATATTTGGCCGAAAATCACGTTCCGTGGCTCCATTAAAGTCTATGGGTCCGCAAAAAAAATGGAATGCATACGGAAATGCATCCGTATGTCTTCCGTATCCGTTCCGTTTTTTGCGGAACCATCTATTGAAAATGTTATGCCCAGCCCAATTTTTTCTATGAAATTACTGTATACTGTATATGCCATACGGAAAAACGGAACGGAAACACAACGGAAACAAAAAACGGAACAACAAATCCGTTTAAAACGGACCGCAAAACACTGAAAAAGCCATAAGGTCGTGTGAAAGAGGCCTTAACAAGTTTATTTTTTCTTCTTTTATTCACCTAACTTCGGGTTATTTATCCAAATATAGGACTTTAACAAAGAAGCTTTTGAAATTGGGAAAGATTGAAGATTAATCATGTGAACGACAACAAGTTGTGACTTTAACTGTATAGTTTATGTAATGACAAATGTTTAAATTTGACAGCTCTGCCTCTGGGCTAGGGCGGAAACTTTCAGCAGATGAAACTAAATCATACTTAAATCAGTGCATAAATCACACTGCTTAAGGCAAATTCAGTTGAATGTTTCATTTGTATTTCAATATTATTCAGAGGCTTCAAAATGATTATTTAATGGTATGGAACATTGCCATTTCATATAAAGATATTCAGATTTATCTTTTGGCATTGCTTTCACAGTAAATGGAAGGATTAAAAAAAAAAAAAGAATATGTTTTTTAATTGTACAGGGCACTGGCAATTCACCTTTTCTTACAGTAATATGATCATTCCCATCATCACAAGGTTTGAACAGAGGAATGTGTTGACAAAATAGGAAATATGGTAAAACATGTATTACGGCTTCAGTGAGTTACAGGAATACAATGCATCTATTTGTTTATGTCATTAACATGTCAGCTCCAGCAGCGTGTGCAATCTTGAACAGTTCTAGGTGAACAGTATTTATTTGACTTCATTAGGTGGATCAGTTTTCATGACTCTTTTTTTGTTAATGAAAGAGACTAATGAGGTGTCTAGAGTTCTGGATTTCATAGCTTAAAGACATATTTTCATTTTCCATGGCTGAAACAGGAAGGGTTTTGTTTGTGTGTGCATGCTTGACAGACTGGAAACTAATACTCCAAATATGTACATAACAGAAATCACCATTTGCTCTAAAGATGAACACACTGGTGAAATAATGTAACTTAATTCACTGTGTATTTAAAAAGCATACTGATTATGCTCGGATAGATTTCTGTCATGCCAGTGCCCACTCTCACCCTGATTATTTTAAGGAGTACAAAGTAACACATAACTTTTTCAAATCTGTTCAATAGAAAGTATATTATACATGGCTTAACACAGGCATTTGGGAGTTTTGGTAGGGTAAATTCACACATGGAAGATTCATTGTATGAAATTCTGTGATTGTCAGTCCTTTCCACATATCTGGATGGCTTTAAGGCCTCTTTCACACGGGCGTGTGTGCCCCGTGGTCGTGCTGCGTCCCGCAAAATGCGGGCCGCAATGCACGAGCACAGTCCGTGGGGCAGCCGCAGCGGATCGCAGACCCATTTACTTGAACGGGTCCGTGATCCAGCCGTTCCGCAAAAAGATAGGACGTGTTCTATCTTTTTGCAGAACGGAAGTACGGGACGAAACCCCCACAGAAGCACTCCGTAGTGGTTCTGTAGGGTTCTGTTCCGTGGTTCCGTTCCTCCGGATTTGTGGACCCATTCAAGTGAATGGGTCCGCATCTGTGATGCGGAATGCCCACGGAACGGCACCCGTGTATTGCGGATGCGAAAATGCGGTCCGCAATACGGCAACGGGGCGCACACGCCCGTGTGAAAGAGGCCTAAGATGAATAAGAAAGCTGTAAAAAGTTCTGCAGAAGTGCAAGGAATGAATTTACCCTTATTATTAGCCTTCTGCCTTTTGTGCCTTCTAGATAGGAGAGAATAAAGTGTTTTTAAAGGGGTTTTCCAAGGCAACACATGCGTAAATGGCATAGCGAGTTACTATATTAAACTAATAAAAAGAAACAGACTCCCAAACCTCCAGAGAGCCTCCGATCCTCTCTGAGGCTGCAGACATACCATATGCCACATGTAAGTTCTGCAGCCAATCACTGGCCTCAGCTATATGTGGCACAAGACTGTTAAGGCCAATGATTGGCTGCAGCTACCACGTGCACTATATGAGCTCATCTCATCGGTAGATATGAAAACTAAGCCTGGTGGACAGAATCTGCATTGGGGCACTGGCACAGCGGTTAAGAGCAGTGACCCATATAACTTTTCTATGATAGTAAAACCTTCATAAAAACCTAACTTTTTTTTTACTTGGACAACATTTAAGTATTATTATAATAAGTTTTCAAGCAGTTAGTGCCCTTTTTCGAGTCGCTCTTTATGATGAGGAATCAATGAAAAGCTTGAGAATGATTTTGACTTGGGTACAGAAAAGTGAAAATGGCCCTGGTTTTCGCTACAGCTTGGAGCTATTGGGGGACATTTATCAATAATGGCGTAATTTGAGCCAAAACAATTCTAACATTACAAATCAAAAGTGTTGATTTGTTTCACCTCATATTTCAAAAGGTGCACACCACTTTTAAAATGTGACTTTTTAAAATATGAACTTGATTATTTGCCTAATTCTCTTCTTCTATTGTATTTCTCTCTTCTTGCAGCATTTTGTATACTGAAATGCGCAATTTCATCCAACCCTGCCAGACCATACCTGTGACTTTTGAAGTATATTAGGCTACTTTCATCCTTGCGGCAGTGTGATACGGCGGGCAGTTCCGTCGTCGGAACTGCCCGCTGGATCCGCCGATTTTGATGTGACTGAAAGCATTTGTGACTTGTTATGCGGACAGACTGATCCGTCTTGTATTTTCTTTTCAAATTTTTACCGGTCTGCGCATGCGCAGGCCGAAAAGGACGGATCCGGCATTCCGGTATTTTGAATGCCGGATCCGGCACTAAGACATTCTTATGGGGAAAAATGCCAGATCCGGCATTCAGGCAAGTCTTCAGTTTTATTCGCCGGAGATAAAACCGTAGCATGCTACGGTTTTATCTTTTGCCTGATCAGTCAAAACGACTGAACTAAAGACATCCTGATGCAAACTGAACGGATTTCTCTTCATTCAGAATGCATGGCGATAAAACTGATCAGTTATTTTCCGGTATAGAGCCCCTGTGACGGAACTCTATGCCGGAAAAGAAAAACGCTAGTGTTAAAGTACCCTTAGCAACATTCTCTTGGTAAATTGCGACTTTTGTCTCACAACGTTTTTGTTATTGTTTTGGTTTTGTTGAATGTCAGTTTGCTGACACTGTTGTTTAGATCATTTATATTAGATAAAAATTAATGCATCCTGTTTTAACACTTACCTATCAATTGCTCCCACGATGAGTTGGTTCTCTTTTCATAAATGCTACTTTTTGACATAAAGTAACATCTTTATGCCATAAATGTGACTTTTTACATAAATGTGACTTTTTACACATAAGCTGGCTTACTTGTCTTCAACCATTTCTGACGATAAAGAGGATGATAAATGAGGCATAATATGTGCCAATTTGATAGCCCAGCCCACTTTGACATTTATAACTCATTTCTGGGGGGCGTGGCCTGGCTATGGAGGAGTAGAGACGCATGTTACTTAGGCTCCTGCTCTTGGATCTCTGGAGAGACCTTAATACAGCCAAAGCATCGCAAATCTTAACAGAATGGGACCTAAAAGAGAAAAGAAGAGTGGGGCTGCTCCATCCAGCCAATCTGAGCACCTCACCCCACAGGGGATCGAGAAGTTCTTAACCTCCGGATCACAGCGCGTTTCACCGGCGCCATCTTCCTGGGATCCATTCCTCATCAGGATAGACAGACGGAGACTTGCAGAGCCGGATCTCCGCTTGAAAAGTCAGCGATCCGGGAGCCAGGTGAAGCGGAGCCGTCGCCTCGATACAGCACAACAATGGCTTCAAAGGTAACGGGAGGGAGCGAGACGCGGGAATCACCCATCGCACTATCCCGCCATCAGCGCCAGCCTCAGGAAGAACGGGAAACCGCCATAACAGAGGAGCCGTCTGACTCATAGGGAGAGGGAGAGTGGGAAAATGTCCCAATACGGGGAAATGTCATCTCCAACCATCCATCCCCTAAAGCGCCTTCAGCTTCCCCCATGCCTGGGGACTTTAACAGTTCACTAGCAACCCCCCAACCCGTCCAGGGCTCACCTACCCTGGCTGAATTGAGAGACCTCCTCATCAGAGTTTCCTCTATCCCCAAAAAGGACGACATGGAAACTTACGTGTCTAGATTAGAAACAGGATATAGGAATGAGGTCCATAACATCAGGAGCGAAATACTCGCTATGGGGGAGAGAGTGGCTTGTGTGGAACAGGACATTGGGGCAGTGACCGCTAGACAGGATCAACAGGGTTCCAAGATGGAGTCCCACACATACCAACGGCAATACCTTGCAGACCTACTTAATGATATTGAAAATAGAGGGCGCCGCAATAACATTAGAGTGAGGGGGCTACCTGAATCTGTGGCCTCTAAAGATTTGGACACTACCCTGCGCCTCATTTTTAATAATATTTTACAAGCACAACCTGATAATCCGTTGGAGTTGGATAGAGCCATAGAGCCCTAGGACCTAAACCAGATAATACGGATAGGGTCAGAGACGTCATATGCCGCGTCCATCGATACCAGCTGAAAGCAGCCATTATGAATAATGCTAGACAAGCCGGTCAAGTGCTTTATAATGACACGCCAATTCAAATACTGGCGGACTTATCCAGGGTTCCCCTGCTGAAGAGGAAAGCTCTACATCCTCTCCTGGATGTGTTACAACAAAACAAGATTGCATATACCTGGGGATTTCCTTTCTGCCTACAAACCCGCCTGAATGGCAAAATGGTGACACTGCATCACCCCAGAGACATACCATCTTTTGCGGCATCCTTGGATATTACCCCGGTGAGGGTACATGATTGGCCATCCCTACCAACTGGCCCCATGAAGGAAGCGATATCGCTTCCTCAGAGAGCTTCTAGATCGCCTCGTCAGAAGAAGCACCGCACACCCAGAAGCTTGGACGCGGACGACGGATCTCACACAGAATAGATCCACGCCATGTTTGATGTATCACCTAATACAAGACCCACTGGTCCTGCACAGCATGACCCAAAACACCTAACTCTGGGACACGAATCCTACAGGCACGATATCTGAGAGCGCTGGCTTTTCTATTTAGTACAGGCTGAATACAGTCAGTTCTTCGGTTACTTACTGTTCCTTTCTGGTTTTGTAGTTATATTCCACCTGAGGCCACTTGTTAGCTAAAATGCCGCCTACAAGACTGACCTAAATATTTAATGGACAGCCTCACAGGATTGCATAATCCTAAAAGGGCATACAGAAGATTTGGCGGTTAGGCCATAGCTTCCTATGATTGTCCCGTTATACGGATATATGTTAGTTTTATTTATGAAAGTCTATATATAACTCCCAGGCGCCTCAGCCGACTATATTAGATGGCACTTATATCTAGTATAATAGCCGTAGATGTTTGCAGACAAACTGAGTGTGCTATGTAGTATGGAGGCTAGCTCCACACCATTATGTCATGAAACATTAGAATTCTTGCCCAATGCATAGCATTAGTTATACAACTGGCCTGACCTTTCATGTGTGATCACATGTGTGATTCATTGTGGGGAATTTCCTCATGGGCATCAGTAAATGCTTGGACGGTGACACTGGAAGCTTAGGCCTTTCTGAAATGTGTATGAGGGTTGTCATATCATAGATCGCTGATAACCGACGGCTGGTGGCATTAATGTAAAATTATAGACAGCTGGGTCGGAGACATGGCATACGTTTTCCCTCCTTTTTGTTGTGGCGCAGGTCTTCCATCTCTGACCGCCTCGCGGGGATCTGTTCCCTGGGGTCTCCTCGGATGATTCCGGGGGGACCGCCGGGGGGGGTTTCCCGTGATTGTGGTTAGGGGTGGAATATTAGATGAAAGGGATTCTAGATATATTATATTCAATGTGTATCATCCTAGTTAGTATATCAACATCAGGCATGTTAGTTTATGTGCGCTATTTCGTGCTGTGCCAAAGCTGGCCTATATAGCTCAGGGATTCAGGGCATGTGGGTCTAGTTACTCATAAGTAAGCTCGTTAACTTTTATCCTGTTCTATTGTTAGTGTAGTACAGGTCCGTTACATTTAATTATTACATCCCATGTGATGTTTTTATTGCTATACATAATATGTTTAGAATATTTGTTCTTGGTCTCTCCATGATGTTCAGAGGGGAGTAGCTCCTCTGTTGAAAGTCCGTCCCCATTTAGGGATCACGTCTCATAGTTGCGGGGTCACACTTCTCCCTGTGTCCTCTCTAGACGTGTTAAGTACCCTACCTCATCTTATCTCTACTGTTCTTCTTCTTCAATCCTTTTTCTCCATCTCTTTCTAACCTAATTCTCTACTCCTACTTGCCCTTCCCCATTCCTTCCCCCGCCCTTCCCAGTATTGAAGAGAGATGGCTACCCTAAAATTAGGGTCTCTAAATGTCCGAGGATTCAGCACTCCTCAGAAGCGGTCATAGATTCTTTACCATATGCACAAGCAGAAAGTTCAGGTATTACTATTACAGGAGATGCATTTAAAAAAAGGCCATATCCCATCTATCCGAGATAGATATTATTCTCAATGGTTCCACAGTCCAAGTCCGGACTCTAGGTCCAAGGGTGTTTCAATAGCATTGCACAAATCCGTACAGGGGTCGGTGGAGGATGTCAAAGTGGATGGAGAGGGGCGCTACATTTTCATCAAATTAAGGGTACACTCCAACCTATTCACTGTAGTCAATTGGTACTTGCCTAACCAAAAACAGCTTTCCTTTTGTAGATATTTTTTGAATCAGATGTCTGAGTTCGCGGAGGGTCAGGTGTTGATCGGCGGAGATTTTAACTTCAAGCTAGATCCAGCTATGGACTCCAGTGCGGGTCAGGGCTCCTCTTCCAGACGGCAATTGAGATCTTTACTTTCACAGCTTCATTCTCTACAACTCGTGGACATATGGAGAATTCTATACCTACAAGGTAAAGATTACACATTCTACTCAACTCCTCACAAATCATACAGCTGCATTGACCTTTTCCTGGTCAGTCATCACACACTGGCATGGAAGCCTAAAGCATCCATTGGAGACATTCTGTTTTCAGACCATGCCCCCATTTATGTCTCTATAGACCTTCCCGACTCTGCCCACAAACCGTGGAATTGGAGGCTGAATGATAATATCCTCAAGGACATAGTTTGTGTCACAGATGTCCAAAAAACAGTGAATGAATTCATTCAGATTCACTCCACAGAAGACACTTCCTTACCAATACAGTGGGAGGCATTAAAATGTGTTCTGAGAGGAACATTTATCAAACATGGGGCCAGATTAAAGAAAGAGAAGGCACACAAATTAACCACATTACTAACTCAGGCTCATGATTTAGAAATACGACATAAAAGAACCTTATCTCCAACAACACATATAGAGCTACTAAAAGTCAGGGATTCCATTAAGTCTCTAATTGACCAAAAATATAAAAGATACACAGATAAAGGGAAAAGCTTCTTTTACAAATACTCCAACAAATGCGGCAGACCGTTAGCACGATTTATACAGCCTAGGTCGACTCAAACTTTTATCCCTTTCATAAAAAATACTAATGGCCATAAAACTCATAATCCCACGGAAATATTGGAAGTTTTCCATTCATATTATTCCCAATTATACAACATAAAAGGGCAATTCGCAGACTTACCTCCTGCGGCTCTAAACATCCGTATCGATGAATACATAAAGGAAACGGCACTTTCTACAATACCAACACAGGATAAAGAGGCCATTGATTCAGATTTTACAGTCGCCGAAGTCACAAATACTATTTCTGCATCCCCCACAGGGAAAAGCCCCGGCCCCGATGGTTTCACACCAGAATTTTACAAGCAATTTAAGGATCTCCTGTCTCCCTTCTTGACGAAGGTCTTTAATGGCATTGATACAAACTCACCATTCGTCACTCAATCCTTGGAAGCTCACATTAGCATCTTACCTAAACCTGGTAAAGATCACGCCGTTCCCTCAAACTACAGACCCATATCCTTAATTAACATAGATATCAAAATATACTCCAAAATTCTTGAGGATAGACTATCCCCTTTACTTCCATCAATAATACACTAGGATCAAGTGGGCTTTGTAAGAGGCAGGGAAGCACGAGATAACATAATTAAGACCCTATTACTAACTAATGTGGCAAAATGCAATTCCTCTCCTTTGTGCTTACTATCGATCGACGCCGAAAAGGCATTTGACCGCGTCCATTGGAGTTTCATGGACGTCTCCCTGAGACAAATAGGGCTAGGTTTGAAATTCGTGAATAGAATCTGCGCGTTATATTCTACCCCTACGGCGAGGGTGAAGATAAATGGACTATTGTCACCTTCAATAAAAATACGCAATGGCACCAGACAGGGATGCCCTCTATCCCCCCTACTGTATGTTATTGTGATGGAGCACTTGGCCAAAGCAATCCGCATGAATTCTTCAATACATGGAACCACAATAAAGGGAACACAATATAAGACGGCCCTATATGCTGACGATCTAATGCTATATGTCTCTCAATCACATATCTCCCTCCCTTCAATCTTGAAGGAGTTTGAACGCTTTGGACACAAGCAACTTTAAGGTTAATTATACAAAATCAGTTATCCTTAACATATCTATTCCACAACAAGAATTTAGCAATTTACTCACTTCGTTCCAATTTAAACACCAACCTTCATCAATAAAATATTTGGGAGTACAGATTCCAGTAGATTCAGACTTATTGTATACATTAAATTATCTCCCACTATTAGATCGAACGACAAAAGAACTATCCAACTATAATAAAAAAGGATTATCTTGGTTTGGAAGAATGAATGTCTTAAAAATGGATATCTTACCAAAATTTCTATGCATCTTCCAAACAGTACCGCTAACACCTCCTCCGGTATTTTTTCGCTCTATGCAGGCTTTAATTACCAGATTCATATGGGGCTCTTCAAGTCCTCGAATCGCACTCACCACATTGAATAGACCTAAATCCTCAGGGGGGGCAGGCTTACCAGATTTTAAACTATATCACACAGCTTCCTCTTTTCTCAGACTACTTGACTGGCAACACCATAGTAGATCTAATCAGTGGGTCCAACTAGAGCAGTCCCTTTACTCCTCTCCCCTTAATCACGCTCCTTGGATTGACACAGAGATTCACCCCCAGTTTAAAAACCATAACAAAATGACACAACAAACACTGAAATTATGGGACTCATTCGCACAGAAAGGCATTTGTTCCAGAAAATGTAGTCCCCTAACTCCACTTTTCCACAATCCAGCCTTCCCAGCTAGTGCCAACAGAGATTCCTTCCTGGGGATGCAGGCCTCTACAGACCCACTCTTTCATCACCTCCTATCAGGAGCTCCCTTGCCGTCTTTTCAGGATCTGTCCGCAAAACACTTGAATGTCCGTATATCATGGTTGGAATATCAAATCTTATATCTCCTCAAAAGGTGAGAACTGTTCCTTTGGAACGTCCTTATCCGAAACTGATAAATTATTTATGTTGCCATCTCCGCCGACTCACCTGATCTCTTCGCTATATAGGAATCTGATGGAAGACACACATAAGGGCAGACAAAGTTTTATCTCAGGTTGGGAACAGGATTTGGATACCTCTATAACAAAAGAGGACCAACAGAAAGCGTTTATATTCTCTCACAAATTATCAATGGCCTGTTCAGCACAGGAAAAAAATTATAAGATTATGGGTCAGTGGTACAGGTACCCAGCTAGACTACATAGGATTTTTCCTTCAGTCCCAGAATCCTGTTGGAGATGTGGTACGGAAAAAGGAACTATGCTGCATATCTGGTGGGGTTGTAATAAGGTAAAATCTTTCTGGAACAAAGTCTTTGATATATATAGAAAGATGACTGGGAAGCCAATAGAAAATACACCTCAAGTGGCACTACTCTCCATCTTACCAGGCTCCATTGCATCTCAGAAGCATAACATATTTAGATTTTTTATCTCTGCGGCTAGGTCTGTGATCCCTAGACATTGGCGCACTACACATGCGCCTAACATTAGAGAATGGTATCAAGAAATGTTGCATATAAATAGAATGGAAGAGATTTCTGCTGAGGCTTCCGACCTTTCGAGCAAATTCCATAAGGTGTGGTCGCAATGGATCGAGTTTCAAGATTCTCCAGAACTTTTATCAATACTAACATCGTAAATATCTGGCACTCTCTTCATATACTCTCCCTCCTGTCCTCTTCCTCCCCCCCCCCCTCTTTCTTCTCTTTATCTCCACTTTTTCTCTTCCCTCTCTTGTTAGTTCCTTCTTGTATACTTAGTGTTATCTTTTCAAAGAAAGTGTTGGTGTTGGCCCCCATGTCATACTAACGTGTGACATTGCAGAGATACTTTTGCTGACATATATTCATGTTGATACATATGTATACTATGTACTTCATTGGATGAAATGTGGACATGTTAAATGTTTGATAAATGAACTGAATAAAAACAGTTTAAACATAACTCATTTCTGGTCTGATTCATTCTTTATGGTGAAAATGCTGGAGAAAATTGTTGATATATTTGGCGCAAAACACCATTCTTTTTGACACATTTTACGCAATTATTCTGGTGCAACATACTTAATAAATGTCCCCCATTGTCTAAATTTTGCCTTAATAAAATTTTAAAAACACCTATGGGTCATAATATGACAATGTGTTTTTTTTTTTTCAATGCATGCATGGCTCCATGACATTTTTCTGGTGCAGTCATATTGATCACTTTTCAGTTAGTTTTTCAGTAACTAATGCCAAACTGTCACTTTGTTCTTGATAAAAATGATCGACATTTTCTGAGAAAGTAAATCAAAAGTGACAACCAATAAGTCAACATCTCCTATTGTCCATTTTCCAAAAATGGCTGCCATAACAAAGCAAAAATGTTTTTGTAAGTAAAATTAATATATTAATTTAGCATTCTTATCTGATTTCTGATTTACTGTCACATAACCATTTTATGCTTTGCTGTTATATATATATATATATATATATATATATAATTTTTTTAGCTTTTATCACAAACAGGCAGCAGTTAAAGAGAACATGTTCCAACAATTATAAGTTTGTTGTCTTGCTGACGTCACGTCAACAGGTCACCTGCACACGGCCCCCACAAGCTGCACTGCGCGTCAACAAGACGTCAGCATTGAGGGGCAGTGTCAGAGAGGAGCTGCCTCTGTGTACGTGCACGCCCCTCTCCTGTGTCCACACTTGCTGCCCAGCCCGGCACCCCCTATACCCACCTGCATTGATACCCCTCCACTGCCTCCTCATCCCTGAGCTAGATATTGCCGCTATACACTAGCGCTAAGTACTTGCATTATGTGTAATTGGATGTCGCTCTGTCTCACAGCTGTGTTACAAGCATGCAGACAGAGCGATGCCGGGCTTGGCAGCCAGAGAGGACACAGGAGAGGGGTGAGCACATACACAGAGGCAGCCCCTGCATGACTCTGCTCCTCAATGCTGACATTGTGTAAATGCGCAGTGCAGCTCAAAGGGATGGCATGTGACCCATCAATGCGACCCATCAAAGTCATCAAGACAACAAACCAGGTCACTTGACTGGTTTGTAAAGCAAGGAAACAGGGTAAAATAGGTAATAAAATCTCATAAATTACAGTCAGGTCCATAAATGCGAACATTTTTGGCTCTACAGGGAGTGCAGAATTATTAGGCAAGTTGTATTTTTGAGGATTAATTTTATTATTGAACAACAACCATGTTCTCAATGAACCCAAAAAACTCATTAATATCAAAGCTGAATATTTTTGGAAGTAGTTTTTAGTTTGTTTTTAGTTTTAGCTATTTTAGGGGGATATCTGTGTGTGCAGGTGACTATTACTGTGCATAATTATTAGGCAACTTAACAAAAAACAAATATATACCCATTTCAGATATTTATTTTTACCAGTGAAACCAATATAACATCTCAACATTCACAAATATACATTTCTGACATTCAAAAACAAAACAAAAACAAATCAGTGACCAATATAGCCACCTTTCTTTGCAAGGACACTCAAAAGCCTGCCATCCATGGATTCTGTCAGTGTTTTGATCTGTTCACCATCAACATTGCGTGCAGCAGCAACCACAGTCTCCCAGACACTGTTCAGAGAGGTGTACTGTTTTCCCTCCTTGTAAATCTCACATTTGATGATGGACCACAGGTTCTCAATGGGGTTCAGATCAGGTGAACAAGGAGGCCATGTCATTAGATTTTCTTCTTTTATACCCTTTCTTGCCAGCCACGCTGTGGAGTACTTGGACGCGTGTGATGGAGCATTGTCCTGCATGAAAATCATGTTTTTCTTGAAGGATGCAGACTTCTTCCTGTACCACTGCTTGAAGAAGGTGTCTTCCAGAAACTGGCAGTAGGACTGGGAGTTGAGCTTGACTCCATCCTCAACCCGAAAAGGCCCCACAAGCTCATCTTTGATGATACCAGCCCAAACCAGTACTCCACCTCCACCTTGCTGGCGTCTGAGTCGGACTGGAGCTCTCTGCCCTTTACCAATCCAGCCACGGGCCCATCCATCTGGCCCATCAAGACTCACTCTCATTTCATCAGTCCATAAAACCTTAGAAAAATCAGTCTTGAGATATTTCTTGGCCCAGTCTTGACGTTTCAGCTTGTGTGTCTTGTTCAGTGGTGGTCGTCTTTCAGCCTTTCTTACCTTGGCCATGTCTCTGAGTATTGCACACCTTGTGCTTTTGGGCACTCCAGTGATGTTGCAGCTCTAAAATATGGCCAAACTGGTGGCAAGTGGCATCTTGGCAGCTGCACGCTTGACTTTTCTCAGTTCATGGGCAGTTATTTTGCGCCTTGGTTTTTCCACACGCTTCTTGCGACCCTGTTGACTATTTTGAATGAAACGCTTGATTGTTCGATGATCACGCTTCAGAAGCTTTGCAATTTTAAGAGTGCTGCATCCCTCTGCAAGATATCTCACTATTTTTGACTTTTCTGAGCCTGTCAAGTCGTTCTTTTGACCCATTTTGCCAAAGGAAAGGAAGTTGCCTAATAATTATGCACACCTAATATAGGGTGTTGATGTCATTAGACCACACCCCTTCTCATTACAGAGATGCACATCACCTAATATGCTTAATTGGTAGAAGGCTTTCGAGCCTATACAGCTTGGAGTAAGACAACATGCATAAAGAGGATGATGTGGTCAAAATACTCATTTGCCTAATAATTCTGCACGCAGTGTATACACCACCACAATGGATTTTAAATGAAACAAACAAGATGTGCTTTAACTGCAGACTGTCAGCTTTAATTTGAAGGTATTTACATCCAAATCAGGTGATTGGTATAGGAATTACAACAGTTTGCATATGTGCCTCCCACTTGGTTAGGGACCAAAAGTAATGGGACATAATAATAATCATAAATCAAACTTTCACTTTTTAATACTTGGTTGCAAATTCTGGGTTTCATCCCTGGTGATGCCCTGCCAGGCCTCTACTGCAACTGTCTTCAGTTCCTGCTTGTTCTTGGGGCATTTTCCCTTCAGTTTTGTCTTCAGCAAGTGAAATGCATGCTCAATCAGATTCAGGTCAGGTGATTGACTTGGCCATTGCATAACATTCCACTTTATTCCAGTAAAAAAATCTTTGGTTGCTTTTGCAGTATTCTTTGGGTCATTATCCATCTGCACTGTGAAGCGCCGTCCAATGAGTTCTGAAGCATTTGGCTGAATATGAGCAGAAAATATTGCCAGAAACACTTCAGAATTCATCATGCTGCTTTTGTTAGCAGTCACATCATCAATAAATACAAGAGAACCAGTTCCATTGGCAGCCATACATGCCCACACCATGACACTACCACCACCATGATTCACTGATGAGGTAGTATGCTTAGGATTAGTGTTGAGCGCGAATATTCAAATATCGTTTTTTTTTTTTGCGAATATCGGCACTTCGCTAATTCGTGAATATTTCAAATATAGTGCTATAAATTCGATATTTTGAATATTCGTTTTTATTTTTTATTTTTTTTATTGTTATATTTTTTTCTTTCCCACTTCCCAAAAGTAGTTCTTACCTGTCCTTAGGATTCCTGTCTGCTCCAGTCAGTGCCCGTTGCCGCTTCTGACGACTTCCGTGTTAATGGAGCGTCCCCATCACCATGGGAACGTCTCCATACTAGAATGTACTGTCGGTTTTGAGAATATAGTTGAAATCGCAATTCGATTAATTCAAGTTATAATAATCGAATTGCGATTTCAACTTAGCACTGCTATATTCCATATTCGTTAATTCTAGCCTAATATGGAATATAGCAGTGCTAAGTTGTAATCACAATGCGATTAATATAACTTGAATTAATCGCATTGCTATTTCAACTTGGACCTGGTTTACTATGGTTGGCTTGGTAGAATTAGCGAATATAACAAATGTATTCGTCATATTCCTCAAAACGAAGATAACAAAGTATTTTCCATCTTCGTTTTAGCTAACTATTCGTCAACTTCGCTAATTCTAGCAATCAAATGGGAAAGTTGACTATAGAGATAGCTAAGTTTAATTCGCTATGCGATTATATTACTTTGCTTTTTTTTATAAATAGAATAATTATAATAATTATCAAGTATTATAATTATTCTATTTATTTTTTGTCACAAGTTAGTGGAATATGAGACTTTGTAAGAAAAAAAAAAATCATAATTTTCCGCTAACTTGTGTAAAAAAAAATGAATAATTCTAGGAACTCGCCATGCCCCTCACGGAATACCTTGGGGTGTCTTCTTTCAAAAATGGGTTCACTTGTGGGGTATTTATACTGCCCTGGCATTTTAGGGGCCCTAATGCGTGAGAAGTAGTTTGAAATCCAAATGTGTTAAAAATGCCCTGTGAAATCCTAAAGGTGCTCTTTAGAATTTGGGCCCCTTTGCACACCTAGGCTGCAAAAAAGTGTCACACATGTGGTATCGCCGTACTCAGGAGAAGTAGGGCAATGCGTTTTGGGGTGTCTTTTTACATATACCCATGCTGGGTGAGAGAAATATCTCTCTAAAATGACAACTGTGTATAAAAAAAATGGGAAAAGTTTACTTTTACAGAGATATTTCTCTCACCCAGCATGGGTATATGCAAAATTACACCCCAAAACACATTGCCCTACTTCTCCTGAGTATGGCGATACCACATGTGTGACACTTTTTTGCAGCCTAGGTGCGCAAAGGGGCCCACATTCTAAAGAGCACCTTTGGGATTTCACAGGACATTTTTTACACATTTGAATTTCAAACTGCTTCTCACTAGAGTTGAGCGAACACCTGGATGTTCGGGTTCGAGAAGTTCGGCCGAACTTCCCGGAAATGTTCGGGTTCGGGATCCGAACCCGATCCGAACTTCGTCCCGAACCCGAACCCCATTGAAGACAATGGGGACCCGAACTTTTGGGCACTAAAAAGGCTGTAAAACAGCCCAGGAAAGAGCTAGAGGGCTGCAACATGTAGGTAAATCCCCTGCAAACAAATGTGGATAGGGAAATGAATTAAAATAAAAATTAAAAAAATAAAAATTAACCAATATCAATTGGACAGAGGTCCCATAGCAGAGAATCTGGCTTCACGTCAGCAGAGAATCAGTCTCTTCATGCCATAGCAGAGAATCTGGCTTCATGTCAGCGCAGAATCTGTCTTCATGTCATAGCAGAGAATCAGGCTTCACGTCACCCACCACTGGAACAGGCCACTGTCACACATTTAGGCCCAGGCAGAGGAGAGAGGTCCCGTAACAGAGAATCTGGCCTTATGTCAGCGCAGAATCTGTCTTCATGTCATAGCAGAGAATCAGGCTTCACGTCACCCACCACTGGAACAGGCCACTGTCACACATTTAGACCCAGTCAGAGGAGAGAGGTCCCGTAACAGAGAATCTGGCCTTATGTCAGCGCAGAATCTGTATTCATGTCATAGCAGAGAATCAGGCTTCACGTCACCCACCACTGGAACAGGCCACTGTCACATATTTAGGCCCCGGCACCCAGACAGAGGAGAGCGGTCCCGTAACAGAGAATCTGGCCTTATGTCAGCTTAGAATCTGTCTTCATGTCATAGCAGAGAATCAGGCTTCACGTCACCCACCACTGGAACAGGCCACTGTCACACATTTAGGCCCCGGCACCCAGACAGAGGAGAGCGGTCCCGTAACAGAGAATCTGGCCTTATGTCAGCGCAGAATCTGTCTTCATGTCATAGCAGAGAATCAGGCTTCACGTCACCCACCACTGGAACAGGCCACTGTCACACATTTAGGCCCAGGCACCCAGGCAGAGGAGAGAGGTCCCGTAACAGAGAATCTGGCCTTATGTCAGCGCAGAATCTGTATTCATGTCATAGCAGAGAATCAGGCTTCACGTCACCCACCACTGGAACAGGCCACTGTCACACATTTAGACCCAGTCACAGGAGAGAGGTCCCGTAACAGAGAATCTGGCCTTATGTCAGCGCAGAATCTGTCTTCATATCATAGCAGAGAATCAGGCTTCACGTCACCCACCACTGGAACAGGCCACTGTCACACATTTAGGCCCAGGCACCCAGGCAGAGGAGAGAGGTCCCGTAACAGAGAATCTGGCCTTATGTCAGCGCAGAATCTGTCTTCATTTCATAGCAGAGAATCAGGCTTCACATCACCCACCACTGGAACAGGCCACTGTCACACATTTAGGCCCAGGCACCCAGGCAGAGGAGAGAGGTCCCGTAACAGAGAATCTGGCCTTATGTCAGCGCAGAATCTGTCTTCATGTCATAGCAGAGAATCAGGCTTCACGTCACCCACCACTGGAACAGGCCACTGTCACACATTTAGGCCCAGGCACCCAGGCAGAGGAGAGAGGTCCCGTAACAGAGAATCAAGCCTTATCTCAGCGCAGAATCTGTATTCATGTCATAGCAGAGAATCAGGCTTCACGTCACCCACCACTGGAACAGGCCACTGTCACACATTTAGGCCCAGGCACCCAGGCAGAGGAGAGAGGTCCCGTAACAGAGAATCAAGCCTTATCTCAGCGCAGAATCTGTATTCATGTCATAGCAGAGAATCAGGCTTCACGTCACCCACCACTGGAACAGGCCACTGTCACACATTTAGGCCCAGGCACCCAGGCAGAGGAGAGAGGTCCCGTAACAGAGAATCTGGCCTTATGTCAGCGCAGAATCTGTATTCATGTCATAGCAGAGAATCAGGCTTCACGTCACCCACCACTGGAACAGGCCACTGTCACACATTTAGGCCCCGGCACCCAGACAGAGGAGAGCGGTCCCGTAACAGAGAATCTGGCCTTATGTCAGCGCAGAATCTGTCTTCATGTCATAGCAGAGAATCAGGCTTCATGTCACCCACCACTGGAACAGGCCACTGTCACACATTTAGGCCCAGGCACCCAGACAGAGGAGAGCGGTCCCGTAACAAAGAATCTGGCCTTATGTCAGCGCAGAATCTGTCTTCATGTCATAGCAGAGAATCAGGCTTCACGTCACCCACCACTGGAACAGGCCACTGTCACACATTTAGGCCCAGGCACCCAGGCAGAGGAGAGAGGTCCCGTAACAGAGAATCGGGCCTTATGTCAGCGCAGAATCTGTATTCATGTCATAGCAGAGAATCAGGCTTCACGTCACCCACCACTGGAACAGGCCACTGTCACACATTTAGACCCAGTCAGAGGAGAGAGGTCCCGTAACAGAGAATCTGGCCTTATGTCAGCGCAGAATCTGTCTTCATGTCATAGCAGAGAATCAGGCTTCACGTCACCCACCACTGGAACAGGCCACTGTCACACATTTAGGCCCAGGCACCCAGGCAGAGGAGAGAGGTCCCGTAACAGAGAATCGGGCCTTATGTCAGCGCAGAATCTGTATTCATGTCATAGCAGAGAATCAGGCTTTACGTCACCCACCACTGGAACAGGCCACTGTCACACATTTAGGCCCCGGCACCCAGACAGAGGAGAGCGGTCCCGTAACAGAGAATCTGGCCTTATGTCAGCTTAGAATCTGTCTTCATGTCATAGCAGAGTATCAGGCTTCACGTCACCCACCACTGGAACAGGCCACTGTCACACATTTAGGCCCTGGCACCCAGACAGAGGAGAGCGGTCCCGTAACAGAGAATCTGGCCTTATGTCAGCGCAGAATCTGTCTTCATGTCATAGCAGAGAATCAGGCTTCACGTCACCCACCACTGGAACAGGCCACTGTCACACATTTAGGCCCAGGCACCCAGGCAGAGGAGAGAGGTCCCGTAACAGAGAATCTGGCCTTATGTCAGCGCAGAATCTGTATTCATGTCATAGCAGAGAATCAGGCTTCACGTCACCCACCACTGGAACAGGCCACTGTCACACATTTAGACCCAGTCACAGGAGAGAGGTCCCGTAACAGAGAATCTGGCCTTATGTCAGCGCAGAATCTGTCTTCATATCATAGCAGAGAATCAGGCTTCACGTCACCCACCACTGGAACAGGCCACTGTCACACATTTAGGCCCAGGCACCCAGGCAGAGGAGAGAGGTCCCGTAACAGAGAATCTGGCCTTATGTCAGCGCAGAATCTGTCTTCATGTCATAGCAGAGAATCAGGCTTCACATCACCCACCACTGGAACAGGCCACTGTCACACATTTAGGCCCAGGCACCCAGGCAGAGGAGAGAGGTCCCGTAACAGAGAATCTGGCCTTATGTCAGCGCAGAATCTGTCTTCATGTCATAGCAGAGAATCAGGCTTCACGTCACCCACCACTGGAACAGGCCACTGTCACACATTTAGGCCCAGGCACCCAGGCAGAGGAGAGAGGTCCCGTAACAGAGAATCTGGCCTTATCTCAGCGCAGAATCTGTATTCATGTCATAGCAGAGAATCAGGCTTCACGTCACGCACCACTGGAACAGGCCACTGTCACACATTTAGGCCCAGGCACCCAGGCAGAGGAGAGAGGTCCCGTAACAGAGAATCTGGCCTTATGTCAGCGCAGAATCTGTATTCATGTCATAGCAGAGAATCAGGCTTCACGTCACCCACCACTGGAACAGGCCACTGTCACACATTTAGGCCCCGGCACCCAGACAGAGGAGAGCGGTCCCGTAACAGAGAATCTGGCCTTATGTCAGCGCAGAATCTGTCTTCATGTCATAGCAGAGAATCAGGCTTCATGTCACCCACCACTGGAACAGGCCACTGTCACACATTTAGGCCCAGGCACCCAGACAGAGGAGAGCGGTCCCGTAACAAAGAATCTGGCCTTATGTCAGCGCAGAATCTGTCTTCATGTCATAGCAGAGAATCAGGCTTCACGTCACCCACCACTGGAACAGGCCACTGTCACACATTTAGGCCCAGGCACCCAGGCAGAGGAGAGAGGTCCCGTAACAGAGAATCTGGCCTCATGTCAGCGCAGAATCTGTATTCATGTCATAGCAGAGAATCAGGATTCACGTCACCCACCACTGGAACAGGCCACTGTCACATATTTAGGCCCGCTTAAAAACAAAAAAAGTTAAAATGTCAGCAGCAATGAAATACCACCAAATGAAAGCTCTGTTAGTGAGAAGAAAAGGAGGTAAAATTTATTTGGGTGGTAAGTTGTATGACCGAGCAATAAACCGTGAAAGTAGTGTAGTGCAGAATTGTAAAAAGTGGTCTGGTCATTAAGGGGGTTTAAGCTAGGGGAGCTGAGGTGGTTAATCGCGATAGCAAGTAAAATGACGAATATTCGATTTTGACGAATATGAAACTAATATTCTAGCGAATATTCACGAATTTCGTCGAAATCTAATATGGCACCTCCCACTCATCACTACTTAGGATCATGAGTAGTTCCTTTCCTTCTCCATACTCTTCTCTTCCTATCACTCTGGTACAAATTGATCTTGGTCTCATTTGTGCATAAGAAGTTGTTCCAGAACTGTGAAGGCTTTATTAGATGTCGTCTGGCCTTCCTGTTTTTGAGGCTCACCAATGGTTTACATCTTGTGGTGAACCCTCTGTGTTCTTTCTGGTGAAGTCTTCTCTTGATTGTTGATTTGACACACATACACCTACCTCCTGGAGAGTGTTCTTGATCTGGCTAACTGTTGTGAAGGGTGTTTTCTTCACCAGGGAAAGAATTCTTCAGTCATCCACCACAGTTGTTTTCTGTGGTCTTCCGGGTCTTTTGGTGTTGCTGAGCTCACCGGTGTGTTCCTTCTCTTTAAGAATGTTCCAAACAGTTCTTTTGGCCACGCCTAATGTTTTTGCTATCTCTCTGATGGGATGGTTTTGTTTTTTCAGCCTAATGATGGCTTGCTTCACTGATAGTGACAGCTCTATGGATCTTGAGAGTTCACAGCAACAGATTCAAAATGCAAATAGCACACTTGAAATGAACTCTGGACCTTTTATCTGCACATTGTAATTGGGATAATGAGGGAATAACACACAACTGGCCATGGAACATCTGAAATACCAATTGTCCCATTACTTTTGGTCCCTTAACAATTGGGAGGCACATATGCAAACTGTTGTAATTCCTACACCGTTCACCTGATTTGGATGTAAATACCATCAAATTAAAGCTGACAGTCTGCAGTTAAAGCACATTTTGTTAGTTTCATTTCAAATCCATTGTGGTGGTGTATAGAGCCAAAAATGTTAAAATTGTGTTGATGTCCCAATATTTATAGACCTGACTGTATATATGTTAGTATAGCCAAGGCATGAAACCCTCTTTAAAAAATCCTGTTTCTGGCTAAGACTGGGTGTAAACAGTTAAACTCATAGAAAAAGGAGACATGACCCATTTTCTGTTTTGGATGGAAATTCTATTTCAGGGGAATCTGTCACTTTCATATTAGGTGCTCAGACTGCTTGCCAATGAACCTAATATATGATGAGTCATGCGCCTTGCCATAAATTAGGTACATCTTCCAGTACAGCAGTGTACATCATAGACCTGCATTTTCCACTGCTCTATGATAAATCTCCCCTATTGTGTTTTGAATGTTCTTTTATTATTCCACTTAGGCAGGGATCAGCAACCTGTGCCTTCCAGCTGCTATGAAACTACATTTCCCAGCATGCTCCTTTCTTTTTTATGGGAGTTTGGAGAAGAGCACAGTTAGTATACATGCTAGGAGTTGTAGTTTCACAATAGCTGGAGTGCGAGAGGTTGCCTAACCCTGCACTAAGGAACAGTGCTAACAAATCTATATAGTGCATAAGGCTTCAAGGGGTTTCCAGAATTATGAAAATTGTCTCATTTTCCTCATGAAGTGTCATCTTTAGAGAACTAGTACAAGGACAATCCAGTGGAGAGATGATAAATGATTCTGTCTGGAATGACACTTTGAGCAAATCAGGATCTTTCATGCAGATCATGATTTAGGACCTGATTTTAAAGTGTATTCTCTAAAATCTCTTCATTATGACAATGTACAGGGTGGGCCATTTATATGGATACACCTTAATAAAATGGGAATGGTTGGTGATATTAACTTCCTGTTTGTGGCACATTAGTAAATGTGAGGGGGGAAACTTTTCAAGATGGGTGGTGACCATGGCGGCCATTTTGAAGTCGGCCATTTTGAATCCAACTTTTGTTTTTTCAATAGGAAGAGGGTCATGTGACACATCAAACTTATTGGGAATTTCACAAGAAAAACAATGGAGTGCTTGGTTTTAACGTAACTTTATTCTTTCATGAGTTATTTACAAGTTTCTGACCACAATGTGCTGCCCATTGTGTTGGATTGTCAATGCAACCCTCTTCTCCCACTCTTCACACACTGATAGCAACAATGCATGAGAAATGCTAGCACAGGCTTCCAGTATCCGTAGTTTCAGGTGCTGCACATCTCGTATCTTCACAGCATAGACGATTGCCTGCAGATGATACGAGATGTGCAGCACCTGAAACTACGGATACTGGAAGCTTGTGCTAGCATTTCTCCTGCGGTGTTGCTATCAGTGTGTGAAGAGTGGGAGAAAAGGGTTGCATTGACAATCCAACACAATGGGCAGCACATTCAACACATTTTATAAGTGGTCAGAAACTTGTAAATAACTCATGAAAGAATAAAGTTACGTTAAAACCAAGCACCATTGTTTTTCTTGTCAAATTCCCAATAAGTTTGATGTGTCACATGACCCTCTTCCTATTGAAAAAACAAAAGTTGGATTCAAAATGGCCGACTTCAAAATGGCCGCCATGGTCACCACCCATCTTGAAAAGTTTCACCCCTCACATATACTAATGTGCCACAAACAGGAAGTTAATATCACCAACCATTCTCATTTTATTAAGGTGTATCCATATAAATGGCCCACCCTGTATTGTCTATATGAGTGCTCTCTTCCCGGGATGGTCTGAGGTGTAGATGACAGGATGCTACTTAAAGGAGGTGCTGGGGCTGTGCCAGGTTAACCCAAAGGGTGGACACAGATATACAGTGACTCTCTGCAGTAAGAAGCGATTGCTGTACATAACCAGACATCATAGTATTAAATCATATGGATAATCACCCAGTGCTACAATATGAGGTCTGAACATTATAGAGTCTACTGTAGCAACATAAGAACAGCCATAGCTGCTATTCATTGTCTTGACCAGAAGGAGGGGAAGATGCTACAGATTGGCTGACTACTTTGTAGAGCATAGTTGGTGAGCTATTTTTCTGTACCAGGCCTGCCTTCTCTAACACACTGCAGTCTGAATTGAAACAATATGTCTACAAGCTATTGACCAACAAACAAAGCCATTCCTGAAAACCTCCTGTGCAGCCTAAGTGAGCATGCAGAGATGTGCCATGAATATATTCCTCTTCGTCTTTCTGTTGAGATTCCTAAGGCCACAGTCCTATGCCCTCTACTTTTTTCTCTGTACACAGCCCCTATTGGATAGACTATAGATTTTCAGTACCATCTCTATGCTGACAACACCCAACTATATACTTCATCCTGTGACATCAACCCAGTTATACTAAAGAACACCAGTGACTGTCTGTCCACAGTCTCGAACATCATGTCCTCTCTCTGAAACTGAATCTTTTAAAAACTGAACTACTTTCTCAATCAACTAACCTTCCTAATCCTGATATCTCTCTCAAAAGGATAAATAAATAAAAAGTCTCTAGTACGTTGCCTTTTATCGCGTTGCAGGTCCCAATCGTGAAGTGCGTACAATTCACATCTCAATCCTTTTCCAGTTGGACTGCGCTGCTCCAGAAGGCAGGAAAATCACCACTATAGACTCCTTCCAATAATCTGTGGATATAGGGAAGCAATAAGGGCCACAGAAAGCAGCAGATCCTCCACTCATTTGCCTCTGTCAGAGACCAAAGGATAACCGCAATAGTAAGGCACCATCACATAAACGGAATAAAAGGAATTTATTATACTCACAAAGGTGAATAGAAAACAGGCAGTATATCATTTCCAATTTCATACACCCGACCCGGGTTTCGCTCTGAAAAGCTTTGTCAGGGGCATCTGATCCACCCATTCCAGGGCGGTCTATTTAACTCACAGGAGGGTGTATACTCCACCTCTCAAATCCACAATAAATATATAAAAAATGCAAATAAATTCAATACCTACATAAAACAAGTTATTCCACATTACATCATAAGCCATGACAATAATATAAAATCCTAATGTTATACTAAAAACTCTGTAGTAATATTTCATTCATAGATCATCACAACCAATCATAGACCGCTAACCCACAGGCCACGCACCCTTTCATTCAGAATATAAGATTACATCACAGACCACATGACCCCTCCCAGCCAATCAACCCTCCTTTTCATCCTACTCTCAAAGGTCCTAGAACAAACACCTGAATTTATACGAGGCATGGTTTAAGATCAAAATCCGCATTCATACCTCTCGGTTGTAGTGTGTCCAACCTGTAAATCCACTAAACCTCTTTTTGGTTGATTTGTTTGATATTGTTTCCTCCTCGCCAATGCGGCTTGACAAGTTCAACACCTACAAACTGCAAACCACAGGGATCCTTATTATGCACTGTCTTAAAGTGCATAGAAACACTGAGTTTCCAGCCCCTTTTTGATATTCCTTACATGTTCTTGAATCCTCACCCTAAGTTTCCTCAGAGTTCGGCCCACATATTGGAGGCCACAAGGGCACTCCAACATGTACACAACACCCACACTCTCGCAGGATATAGACCCTTTAACCTTACAATTTAAATCTTTCTGATTCGAATGCACACTCTGTGTGTGCCTCTTTCTATTGTCTTTTGTCCTATTCCTACAAGGTAAACAGAAACTACACCAGGTAAACTTATTTCCAGCTCTCTGAGGATCTTGGTGGACAAAACTATGGACTAATTTGGTACGTAAATTAGCGGCTTTCCTGAAAATCATCTGTGGCTGTTCCGGAATAGCCAGTCCAAGCACAGGATTTTTCTTCAGGACAGCCCGATTTTTCTTAATCGCATTCTTAATCATGCCGGCATGTACATTAAATTGGGTAATAAAAGAGAAACGAGGGTCTCTATTTTGTGTCTGGGGCTTTAGAATCTACTGATCGACTCCCCTGTACCTCTATTTCTTTCTCACACCTATCTAAATCTTCCTTACTATAGCCTTTCGATAAACTACAAAAACTAGAAAGGTAGGTGAGGTATGCGTCCTAATGCACTAGTAAGCAAATATAAGTGAGAACAGGACGCTAAAACAAAATAATAAATATTTTATTAATGTATCTTATTTAAAGAGGACCTTTCACCGATTCTTACCCTATGAACTAAGTATACAGACATGTGGAGCGGAGCCCGGGGATCTCTCTGCACTTACTATTATCCCCGGGCGCCGCTCCGTTCTCCTGCTATGCCCTCCGGTATCTCCGTTCCCTAAGTTATGGTAGGCGGAGTCTGCCCTAGCGCTGGCCAATCGCATTGCAGAGCTCACAGCCTGGGAGAAAATAACCTCCCAGGCTGTGAGCTCTGCGCTGCGATTGGCCAGCGCTAGGGCAGACTCCGCCTACCATAACTTAGGGACTGGTATCTCCGCCTACTATAACTTAGTGAGCGGAGATACCGGAGGGCATAGCAGGAGAGCAGAGCGGCGCCCGGGGATAATAGTAAGTGCAGTGAGATCCCCGGGCGCCGCTCTACATATCTGTATAGTTAGTTCATAGGGTAAGAATCGGTGAAAGGTCCTCTTTAAATATAATACAGGGGTGTATACTCAACTACTGCAAAGCAGCATAAATTAAACTACAATTGTGGGTCCATACCTAAACCAATAGGCGGGCAAGGTAAGCCACCATATGGCAGGGAATGGATCCATCAACTAAACCCACCAACATGGGAAGGGCTAGATGGAGAACCGGTGCCAGTTGTGGATACCGGGTATGAGTACTAACAAGGTAGATAGCTAGTGGGATGACAAAAGTATCTAACCTAACAGTGAATGTCAGCGCGCATGCATTCACTGCACTAACATAGTACGGGTGCAGGATTGGAAGGGGCAAAATTAATATGGCTCCACCAGAAGGAACTGGGGCTAATGTCGCCCTCCCGTATCCTCGATGTAATGTGCTCTACGCGTTTCCATGCATCAGTAGTGCATTTCATCAGGAGCAAACATGCACCAAAGATGGTACAGGCCCCCACCTCGCAGTTGTATATTTAAACGAGGTGGTGAACATGAACCAGCAATGATATAGCCCAGGACCTCTGACCTGAGTGTAAGGCAGAGGCTATGAACATAAACACCATAAACAGTACAGCCCTAATGTCTATCGGCTGTATAATTAACCCAGACTGAGGGCATCCACTGCAATGATGTATACACAGTCGCTGACAAAGATGTATTGCCAGAGGCTATGAAGGACGGCAACAGCAGAGTGATTACATTAATATCAACTTCCTTTTATATGAAGTATGTTGTAATCGCTGGTGATCCACTGTCCTGCCTAGGCTGCCACCTCTAGGTTGAGGTGCAGCGGGCTGGTGAGCAAGGTAACCGGCGTTGTAATGGCCGCGTAGCGGCCCGTAGAACGCCGATATTTACAAAGTAAACCCCGCCCTGTTAGACACACTTTCCGCATGTCAGCCAATCCGGCCAGGAGGCTCGGTACAGGACGCACCACTGGCATAACATCGGGAGGAATTGATTTGGTCTCAGGGGAGGCGCTAAGCGCTGCATAGTACTAAGGGAAATTCATAGCGGTTTATGAATAAATTGTCACTGCAGCATCAGACCTATGGGTAAGTAAACAATGAGGAATATCCAGACAAGGCTCCTCACAACGAAAGCTGACAAAAACCTCCATATGTATACCGAAGCTCACATGTATCAGTGCATTATCCCTTATCAGTGGCAGATGTATAATCCATTCAGATAAAGGGGGCATATGAGATGGCATCATTGAGGCCAGCTGGTTTAATGGTCTTCAATGAAAAAATCCATCTTGCCTCTTTCTGTAACAACATACGGTCACAGTTGCCACCTCTGATTGACATCCTGACCGAGTCGATAACTTGGAATTTGACTGATGATATATCGCCATTGTGAAATTCTGATACATGGCGTGCAATCGGGGTATCTTTTACATTGGCAATGTCCAAGATATGCTCCCCAATGCGACGCCTGAGCTCTCTAATGGTTTTCCCAACGTATTTAGCCCCGCAGACACATGTCATGAGATAAATCACCCCAACTGATTTACAGTTATAGAATGACCTGATGAAAAAGGTTCTGTCTGAAGTGCTGCTGGCAAAACTTTTAGTCTTATCAGTGAATCCGCAAAATTTACATGAACACACAGGGAAATATCCCTGTGAGCGAATTCCGTAACCAAGACTGCGGTTTGGGACTCACATATAGACTATGTGTCAACATGTCTCTCAGATTGTTGCTGCGTCGGTAAGTGACTGCGGGTCTGGATGGAATAATACTCCCAATATCGGGGTCAGATTTGAGTATATCCCAATGTTCACCAAGTACTTGACGTACAGACTCATGGGCTCTGTCAAACGTGCCAATGATCCTGACAGTACTGTCACTAGTGACTCTCTTTTTGGGAGATAACAAAAGATCCCTATTGGTACTCAAAGAATGTTGATATGCCTGTTTGAGACACCGCTGAGGGTATCCACGGCTTTGAAACCTATGCTGCAGATCTCTCGCTGCCACCTTGAAATCTCCTAAATCAGAACAGTTCCTCCTCACCCTCAAATATTGACCTTTGGGGATCCCTCTTTTGAGGGCCAGAGGATGTCCACTCTCCCATTTCAAAAGATTATTAGTAGCCGTAGGCTTTTTCAACACATTGGTACTAATGCGCCCATCTGTTCTCATTGAAATGGTGAGGTTTAAAAAGGAGATAACAGAAGAATCAATTTCCGACGTAAAAAATAGCCCCAGTGTGTTGATATTCAGGGCTGCAACAAACTCCTGGAACATATCTCTGCCACCCCCCCATAGGACCAGCACATCATCGATATATCTGATCCAAAGGGGGATGGCAGAGGTAAAACGTTCCATATCGTCACAGAACACCACCTCTCTAGGAGTGTGTTGACATCCGTGGAGATTGAGTTGAAGGAAGCGAGTCAACCAAAAAATTCAGTAGTCACACTGATTTTAATAAAAAAGAATCGCTCCTTCAAACATCCATAGAAAGATATACTGCTCAACTAAAAGAAAAGAAACACTCCCTGTTCAATAGGGACATCAGAGATTTCAAAGAGGGCAAAATCTTTGATTATAGTACGAAACACTCTGATGCCCTTGAACTAGATACAGAGGTTTCATCTTCAGAGGGTGAACCTAAATCTGAGACTGCTGGTAAACGAACAGGGCCACAATTAACAAGAAAAACGTATGTTGGTAGAAACAAAGGCCAAGGGAAAAAGAGACGAGGGGGTAGAGGTCAATCTAGCAGGGGGTTTTTTTTAGACGATACCCCTCTGGTATCTCAATACTTGCTACGGAACAAACAATAACAGGTTCCCAATCCTCTGTCTATAGTGGTGATTTTCCTGCCTTCTGGAGCAGCACAGTCCAACTGGAACAGGACGGATATCTCTCTCAGTGTGTGTCACTACTAAAACGCCTAGGTAGCACACTGATCTTTTATTCACCTGCTATATGCAATCTCCTGCCTACTCATGCCACCTGCATCTCAAATAAATTTCTAGAATTTGCTCTCCTATTACCCTGGAAACAACAACTGGATTGTTGCCCTGATCAATTCTCATCTTGATTACTGAAATTCACTGTTAACTGGTCTCCCCCCTCACTAAACTTTCCCCTCTCCAGTCTATCCTAAATACAGCCACCAGGCACATTTATCTGTCTAACCGCTACTCCCATGCCTCCTCCCTGTACTAGTCATTACACTACAGTATAAGATTCTATTTAAAATTCTCACTCTCATGCACAAAGCTCTCCATGGTGCAGCACCCCCTATACATATCTACAAACTTATCTCTGTCTAAGATTAAGACCCACCACAATGCGAACCTCTCACTTACATCTCCAAGACTTCTCCCAAGCTGCCATAGTTCTCTGGAATCCTCTACCCCAAGCAATTAGGCTAATTACTCGCATCTACTGTTTTAAGGATTCCCTTAAACATCCACTAATCTAAGGGCTCTTTCACACTTGCGTTCTTTTCTTCCGGCATAGAGTTCCGTCGTCGGGGCTCTATGCCGGAAGAATCCTGATCAGTTTTATCCTAATGCATTCTGAATGGAGTGAAATCCATTCAGGATGCATCAGGATGTCTTCAGTTCCGGACCGGAACGTTTTTTGGCCGGAGAAAATACCGCAGCATGCTGCGCTTTTTGCTCCGGCCAAAAATCCTGAACACTTGCCGCAAGGCCGGATCCGGAATTAATGCCCATTGAAAGGCGTTAATTCGGATCCGGCCTTAAGCTAAACGTCGTTTCGGATCCGACGTTTAGCTTTTTCTGAATGGCTACCATGGCTGCCAAGACGCTAAAGTCCTGGTTGCCATGGTAAAGTGTAGTGGGGAGCGGGGGAGCAGTATACTTACCGTCCGTGCGGCTCCCGGGGCGCTTCAGAGTGACGTCAGGGTGCCCCACGCGCATGGATGACGTGATCGCATGGATCACGTCATCCATGCGCATGGGGCGCTCTGACGTCATTCTGGAGCGCCCCGGGAGCCGCACGGACGGTAAGTATACTGCTCCCCCTCTCCCCACTACTACTATGGCAACCAGGACTTTAATAGCGTCCTGGCTGCCATAGTAACACTGAACGCATTTTGAAAACGGATCCGTCTTCAAATGCTTTCAGTTCACTTGCGTTTTTCCGGATCCGGCGTGTAATTCCGGCAAATGGAGTACACGCCGGATCCGGACAACGCAAGTGTAAAAAGAGCCCTTACTCTTCTCCATTCACCACTCTCAACCTGATCCTTCAGTGCCTGATCTATCAATATCCACCACAACTCTTTGCACTCAGAAACACTACAGATATTGGCTGGTGACTGACTCATGCAGCTTTATCTACTACCCTATTTTGTTAAGGTGGCTGGACCATTGTACAAAACAAGCACTTTTTACCTTTTGTGTCACCCCTATCTCCTCATAGATTATAAGCTCTTACGATCAAGGTGCTCATTCCTCTTGTTTAATTGTTGACTTGTTCATTGCTATATAATGTATGTTTTTATTTGTACTTGAACCCTCTGAATGCAAAGCGCTATGGAATATGTCTGCACTATATAAAAAAATATATTATTATTATTATTATTATTATTATTAAACTGTCTTCTTTAGCCTCACCTTTCTAGCAAATTCTGGATGTTCCTCATCCAGTTTTAATCTTCCTTTTTTGCCCTCTGTATGTCATCTGTATTCTAAGGACGCTGCTCAGCTGAAAATTAATTTCAAGAGCATCTCCTTGCAATGACCTATGACCCACAGATGAAACACGAATGCTATCCATGCTGTGTCAGTGTTTTTTCATGGCACCATGGGCTATAATAGGCATGATGAATCTGTAAACACAGGAAAAAATATAGCATGATTCATGGTTTAAAAATCAGACACCCGAACCATGGTAAATCACAGATGTGCTAATAAACACATTAAAATCAATGGGTACATGTGCCATCTACTGAGAACACGAACAGCACATGTCCGTGATTCAATGACGTTGGAATAAAGCCTAGAGTCTTTAAAGATGCCTTAGTGCATATACATTAGAGAATGTGACCAATACAATTGAACATATTAACTAGATTAGGATCACAGGCTTCCTTTCACCCAGCATTCTGCTTTAAACAAAGAGAGAAACAAAAAATGTGTTGTACTCCTACTTCATGGAGCCCCTCAACATTTAAAGGTGAGAATCTTAGGCAGAATATATACACCATTTGCCACCTTTTCAGTCACTGTCTTAAAAATATATGTAAAAAGTCAGAGTGTGCGGCTTAGAACACATGTTGCGCCTAGGGAGTCTGTCCAGGGCAAACAACATAATCTAGGTCCCAGGAAGCTGAGAGAGAGAATACAGAATGTGATCTCCCACGAGAGCAGCAGAGTCAGCAGAGCACTAAAGTCCAAAGAAAGTGAGTGAGAATGGTGGGAATGCATACCCCTGGACCCATTACAATGGACCCAATGTATCAATGTTGAAACAGAATGTTAAAAAGTTGTAAGACTGGTGCCATATATACTCTGTATTTGAAGCCTGATTCACTGATTACATCAGGCAGTAAGTTTTGAGATTTTATTTTAGAGTAACTAGCTGCTGTAAATTTATGCCTCTCTGAATGGGGCTGTGGACAAATTATCTAGGGAAGGGCAAACTCAGTAATAAACTATTCTTCCCACTGATTTTCTCTTCCTATATATCCTATATCCTTACTTTTCTTCAGTTCACAGAAGCATTCATATTCAGTGCTTACAAAGTTTGATTTTTCTAAATGTTGCTTACCTAGAAAACCAGTCCATCAAAAGTAATTTATCTTTCACTCACACTGATTAGGTTATTAAAGTATAATAATGTTTTCTTAAAGTTTAATAAGAGAAGACTAAATTAATCAGAAATTTGAGACAACAAAATCTTGTAATTAAACTAAATGTATGAAACACCATCTTTTGAGCTCCCACTGAATACATTAGGCATTTAAAGTATTTAGCTTTATTTTGTTTTCTTTTTAAAAAAAAAAAAAAAAAGCAAAACAATGTAATGTTCATAAATGAATAATCACTGTCATAAAGCATGTGATATAAACTCTAAAAATGAGAGCAGATGAGCCATGCCAGTCCCTCTGTGCCCCTCTCCAATACTGTAGCACTGAAAATCTGAATCTAAAAAATTGGCAAGCTACAGTACAAGGGTGAGACCCCTTATGCCTCTTCTTAGATAAGCTTATTTAGCTCTCACATCATTACTGTATGAAAGTCTGTCAACATTTTGGCTATGATTGGTAACCTACCAAAATGCCATATTTTATATGTATTCCCTCCTAAATTTGTTCCTATTTTCAACTTGTCTTTTTCAAAGTAACATCTCATTATGTGAGGTAATATAGAGCTACAGTAGATTCTGGAAAACTCTGGGAAAATGTACTATTAAAATTAAAGGATTTGGCTACTTGTTCACCATTGTACAGTATATGTAATATGACTATATTACACTTACTAATATATCATTTGGAAAAATGATGTCCCATTTGCTATATTTCATTAGCCATGTTTCCTTGTTAGGCAAATATTCAGTTCTGTCTGCATAGAGATGCTATCCATAAGATGGCCGCTGATGGGGGTTATGTGACCAGAGACATCACTAAGGCCCCGTTCATACGTGCGAGAATTCAGTGCGGGTGCAATTGCACCCGCACTGAATCCGGATTCATTCACTCCAATGGGGCTGTGCATATGGCCTCCTGCACACGAACGTATTTTTTTGCGGTCCGCAAAAACGGGTCCCGTTTTTCCGTGATCCGTGACCGTTTTTTCGTCCGTGGGTCTTCCTTGATTTTTGGAGGATCCACGGACATGAAAAAAAAGTCGTTTTGGTGTCCGCCTGGCCGTGCGGAGCCAAACGGATCCGTCCTGAATTACAATGCAAGTCAATGGGGACGGATCCGTTTGACGTTGACACAATATGGTGCCATTTTAAACGGATCCGTCCCCATTGACTTTCAATGTAAAGTCTGGAGTCCCTTTTATACCATCGGATCGGAGTTTTCTCCAATCCGATGGTATATTTTAACTTGAAGCGTCCCCATCACCATGGGAACGCCTCTATGTTAGAATATACTGTCGGATATGAGTTAGATCGTGAAACCTCATTTCCGACAGTATATTTTAACACAGAGGCGTTCCCATGGTGATGGGGACGCTTCTAGTTAGAATATACTACAAACTGTGTACATGACTGCCCCCTGCTGCCTAGCAGCATCCGATCTCTTACAGGGGGCTGTGATCAGCACAATTAACCCTTCAGGTGCCGCACCTGAAGGGGTTAATTGTGCTATCATATCCCCCTGTAAGAGATCAGGGCTGCCAGGCAGCAGGGGGCAGACCCCCCCCCTCCCCAGTTTGAATATCATTGGTGGCCAGTGCGGCCCCCCCCTTCCTCCCTCTATTGTAATAATTCCTTGGTGGCACAGTGTGCGCCCCCCGGCCCCCCCCTTCCTCCCTCTATTGTAATAAATCGTTGGTGGCACAGTGTGCGCCCCCCCCCTTCCTCCCTCTATTGTAATAAATCGTTGGTGGCACAGTGTGCGCCCCCCCCCTTCCTCCCTCTATTGTAATAATTCGTTGGTGGCACAGTGTGCGCCCCCCCCCCCCTTCCTCTATTGTAATAATTCGTTGGTGGCACAGTGTGCGCCCCCCCTCCCTCCCTCTATTGTAATAATTCGTTGGTGGCACAGTGTGCGCCCCCCATCGGCCCCCCCTCCCTCTATAGCATTAACAACATTGGTGGCCAGTGTGCGGCCTCCCATCTACCCCCCCCCCCCCCCGATCATTGGGGTTAATTGTGCTGATCACGGCCCCCTGTAAGAGATCAGGGCTGCCAGGCAGCAGGGGGCAGACCCTCCCCCCCCTCCCCAGTTTGAATATCATTGGTGGCCAGTGCGGCCCCCCCCCCTCTATTGTAATAATAGGTTGGTGGCCAGTGCGGCCCCCCCCCTCCCTCTATTGTAATAATTCGTTGGTGGCACAGTGTGCGCCCCCCCTCCCTCCCTCTATTGTAATAATCCGTTGGTGGCACAGTGTGCGCCCCCCATCGGCCCCCCCTCCCTCTATAGCATTAACAACATTGGTGGCCAGTGTGCGGCCTCCCATCTACCCCCCCCCCCGATCATTGGTGGCAGCGGGTTACTAGCAATAGTACAATAGTAAAAGATTCATACTTACCTGGGAGCTGCGATGTCTGCTTCCGGCCGGGAGCTCCTCCTACTGGTAAGTGACAGTTCATTTAGCAATGACACTTACCAGTAGGTGGAGCTCCCGGCCGGACACGAACATCGCAGCAGCCAGTAAGTATGAATCTTCTACTATTGTACTATTGCTAAGTAACCATGGCAACCAGGACTGTAGTAGCGTCCTGGTTGCCATGGTTACCGATCGGAGCCCCAGCGATTAAACTGGGACTCTGATCGGAACTCCGCTGCCACCAATGATGGGGGGGGGAGATGGGAGGCCGCACACTGGCCACCAATGTTGTTAATGCTATAGAGGGAGGGGGGGCCGATGGGGGGCGCACACTGTGCCACCAACGAATTATTACAATAGATGGAGGGAGGGGGGGGCGCACACTGTGCCACCAACGAATTATTACAATAGAGGGAGGGGGGGGGCCGCACTGGCCACCAACCTATTATTACAATAGAGGGGGGGGGGCCGCACTGGCCACCAATGATATTCAAACTGGGGAGGGGGGGGAGGGTCTGCCCCCTGCTGCCTGGCAGCCCTGATCTCTTACAGGGGGCCGTGATCAGCACAATTAACCCCTTCAGGTGCCGCACCTGAAGGGGTTAATTGTGCTGATCACGGCCCCCTGTAAGAGATCGGGTGCTGCCAGGCAGCAGGAGGCAGTCTTGTACACAGTTTGTAGTGTATTCTAACTAGAAGCGTCCCCATCACCATGGGAACGCTTCTGTGTTAGAATATACTGTCGGTTCTGAGTTTTCACGAAGTGAAAACTCAGCTTTGAAAAAGCTTTTATACAGACGGATCTTCGAATCCGTCTGTATAAAAACTAACCTACGGCCACGGATCACGGACACGGATGCCAATCTTGTGTGCATCCGTGTTCTTTCACGGACCCATTGACCTGAATGGGTCCGTGAACCGAAATAGGACAGGTCATATTTTTTTCACGGCCAGGAAACACGGATCACGGATGCGGCTGCAAAACGGTGCATTTTCCGATTTTTCCACGGACCCATTGAAAGTCAATGGGTCTGCGAAAAAAAAAAACGGAAAACGGCACAACGGCCACGGGTGCACACAACGGTCGTGTGCAGGAGGCCTATGAGCAGTGATTTTCACGCATCACTTGTGCGTTGCGTGAAAATCGCAGCATGCTCTATATTGTTTTTCACGCAAAGCAGGCCCCATAGAAGTGAATGGGGCTGCGTGAAAATTGCAAGCATCCGCAAGCAAGTGCAGATGCGGTGTGATTTTCACACATGGTTGCTAGGTGATGATCGGGATGCGGACTCGATCTTTATTATTTTCCCTTATAACATGGTTATAAGGGAAAATAATAGCATTCTTAATACAGAATGCTAAGTAAATTAGGGATGGAGGGGTTAAAAAAAGTAAAAATTAAACTCACCTCATCTACTTGGTCCATCACCATGGTGATGGACCATGTGATGAGCGCAGTGACGTCACCAAAGGTCCTTTTCCTCCCAGGATTATATTATTAAGAATGCTATTATTTCCCCTTATAACACTTGTTCACGTAGCCTGGCTGGTCTTCTTTCTTCTTCTTTGAGGACCTGGGAGGAAAAGGACCTTTGGTGACGTCACTGCGCTCATCACATGGTGCAGACTAACCAATCGGATCGAGGCAGTGTTAAAATGCCGGTTTCAGGCTCTGATCTGCGCTCTGCAGATCAGAGCCTGAAATCGGTAATGTGTCCTGAAGCCCCCGATCTGTGCCTCCTTCTTGTTCTTGTCCTTCTTATCCTACCCCCGATGCTGTCTGCCCCCTCCTGCCCCGATCTGTGCCCCCTTCTTGTTTGTGTCCTTCTTATCCTGCCCCGATGCGGTCCGTCCCCTCCTGCCCCGATCTGTGCCCCCTTCTTGTCCTTCTTCTTATCCTGCCCCCGATGCGGTCCGCCCCCTCCTGCCCCGATCTGTAATAAGTAAAATTCTGTCCCCCCCTCCCCCGTTTCCAGCGCTGCCCCCTGCCCCCGATGCAGTCCCCCTTCTGTGTGTGATGGCGGCGGCTCCATTTCTGAGCCGCCGCCATCAGCAGCGTGTGTCAGCTCTATGCTGACACTGCTGTAACCCCATATATGCCGCAGTAGCGGCATCCATGGGGTTAATAGAGGGAGGGTCTCCCTCTCTCAACCATCAGGGCTGCCATGGCAACCGGACGCTTTGCAAAGGCGTCCGGTTGCCATGGCATAGGTGTCCGGTGCTGCCACCTACAGGGCATCTGATTGTATTATACTTTGCAATGCAAGAGTATATACTTTGCAATGCAACCATCAGCCCCACTGGATCTTCAAGATCCAAGAGGGAACTGATAAAAAAAAAATTGAAAATAATAAAAGTAAAAATAAATAAATAAAAATTTAAAAAATAAATTTCCTTTTCCTATAAAAAAAAATAAAAAAACTAACAAAAACCACACATATTAGGTGTCACCGCGTCCGTAGCGACCATCTCTATAAATATATCACATCATCAACCCCGTCCAATAAACACCATAAAAAAAAATAAAATAAAAAAACTGTGTAAAAAAATAAGCCATTTTTGTCACCTTACATCACAAAAAGTGCAACACCAAGCGATCAAAAAATGCGTATATACCCCAAAATAGTACCAATCAAACCGTTACCTCATCCCGCAAAAAAAAGACCATATTTAAGACAAATCGCCCAAAAAATTTGGAGACACTAAAACATAATTTTTTGGGTTTCAGAAATGCTATTATTGTGTAAAACTTAAATAAATAAGAAAAAGTATACATATTGGGTATTGCCACGTCTGTAACAATCTGCTCTATAAAACTGTCACATGACCTAACCCCTCAGATGAACGCTGTAAAAAAAAAAAAAAAAAACTGTTCCAAAACAGCCAATTTTTTGGCCACCTTGTCCAATAAAGTGTAATAATGAATGATCAAAAAATCCTATGTACCCAAAAATGGTACCAATAAAAACCTCAACTCTTTCTGCAAAAAATGAGCCCCTGCACAAGACGATCGGTAGAAAAATAAAAAACATATGGCGTTCAGAAAACCAATCCAGCAAAATCTGCCTTCCAAAAACTATATGGTGTTCCTTTCCTTCTGCGCCCTGCCGTGCGCCCTTACATCAGTTTACGACCACGTGTGGGGTGTTTCTGTAAACCGCAGAATCAGAGTAATAAATATTGAGTTTTGTTTGGCTGTTAACCCTTAATGTGTTAAAGAAAAAAAATGTAATAAAATAGAAAATCTGCTAAAAAAGTGAAATTTAGAAATTTCCTCTCCATTTTCCTTTAATTCTTGTGGAACACCTAAAGGGTTAATAACGTTTGTAAAATTGGTTTTAAGTAACTTGAGGGGTCTAGTTTCTACAATGGGGTCATTTATGGGGGTATCTACTATATAGGCCCCACAAAGTGACTTCAGACCTGAACTAGTCCTTAAAAAGTGGGTTTTGGAAATTTTCTTAAAAATTTTAAGAATTGCTTCTAAACTTCTAAGGCTTCTAACGTCCTAAAAAAATAAAATAACATTTCCAAAATGATGCCAACATAAAGTAGACATATGAGGAATGTTATGTAATAAATATTTTATGAGGTATCACTTTCTGTTTTAGAAGCAGAGAAATTGAAATTTAGAAAATTGCTAATTTTTATTTATTTTTGGTAAATTTGGGATTTTTTCATAAATAAAGGTGAAATATATTGACTCAAATTTATGACTGTCATGAAGTACAATGTGTCAGGAGAAAACAATCTCAGAATGGCGTGGATAAGTAAAAGTGTTCCAAAGCTATTACCACTTAAAGTGACGCATGTCAGATTTGTAAATTTTGACCTGGACACTGGTGCATCAATGACCTTTGGTCATGAAAGGGTTAAACAAAATTAGGAATCCATGCGCCCCTCAACTTTGACAAGATTCCCAGTCCCTGCACTGGCCCCACAGCCCCACAGCATGATGGAACCACCACCATATTTTACTGTAGGTAGCAGGTGTTTTTCTTGGAATGCTGTGCTCTTTTTCCTCCATGCATAACGCCGCTTGTTATGGCCAAATAACTCAATTTTAGTTTCATCAGTCCACAGCACCTTATTCCAAAATGAAGCTGGCTTGTCCAAATGTGCTTTAGCCCACCTCAAGCGGCACTTTTTGTGCTGTGGGCAGAGAAAAGGCTTCCTCTGCATCACTCTCGCATACAGCATCTACTTGTGTAAAGTGCACCGAATGGTTGAACGATGCACAGTGACTCCATCTGCAGCAAGATGATGTTGTAGATCTTTGGTACTGGTCTGTGGGTTGACTCTGACTGTTTTCACCATTCGTCGCTTGTGTCTATCCGAGATTTTTCTTGGTCTGCCACTTCGAGCCTTAACTTGATCTGAGCCTGTGGTCTTCCATTTCCTCAATATGTTCCTAACTGTGGAAACAGACAGCTGAAATCTCTGAGACAGCTTTCTGTATCCTTCCCCTAAACCATGATGGTGAACAATCTTTGTCTTCAGGTCATTTGAGAGAAAATTAAAAGAGGATGGAAACTTACAATTGACCCCCTAAATACTCTTTCTCATAATTGGATTCACCTGTGTATGTAGGTCAGGGGTCACTGAGCTTACCAAGCCAATTTGAGTTCCAATAATTTGTTCTAAAGGTTTTGGAATCAATAAAATGACAACAGTGCCCAAATTTATGCACCTGCCTAATTTTGTTTAAACAATTATAGCACACTTTCTGTAAATCCAATAAACTTCATTTCACTTCTCAAATATCACTGTGTGTGTCTCCTATATGATATATTTAACTGACATTTTTTATCGTAACAACCAACGATTTATACAGGAAAATCATGACGATTAACAAGGTTGCCCAAACTTTCGCATCCCACTGTATATATATATATATTATTCAATTAGTAGGTTAAAACATACCTAGGTGCAGTTGTGCATTTGTTCTTATTGGTGGAAATTCTTTGCAGACAAATTCTTCACAAATCTTCAAATCTCACTTAATTTTTACTATGTAAGCAGTGGTGTGCACACATCTCATAGGACCCCATAGCAAAATGTCCTATGGGCCACCCTGAGCCACCCAGGTTCCAAGAATGTGTGTATCAATCACTCTCATACAATGTAGAATACAAAGCACAATGTCTCATATTTCTGATGAATTTCAATTTTTTTCTAATGCAGAAGAGTTTTGTTATAAAAAATCTTTAATAAAAAGTCACATATGCCATCACCCCTTTTATAAGACTTCTATGTCAGAAAAACATTCTGAGCACCATATTTTTCAATGTATTCCTGCCAGACAGATGGCATTAATATATTAATATATTTACAGCTTCCCTTCTATTACAAAGCTGGCTGTCTGCAGCCATCACTAGGTGGAGCTTAGTGTATAGGAATTTTTTTAAGTTACTGTAACCATATGTTTGTACTGAGCTCCTCCTAGTGGTGGCTACTTGAAAATGCATTTTTTATTTTATTTTATTGGACGCTTTACATCAGATGGTTTCTGAACGGGGCCCCTTAGCAGTTGTGTGGTCTACCACTATTAAAGGTATGCCACTGTATGTAAGGCTGCTATACACATCTACCTTTATTTTGTTCTCAAACTACCACCCTAGGCGGATTCACATAACTGAAGATCAACAACTTATTTTGGTCATGAATGACGAGTACAGAAGGACCCTGCTAACACTTGCTTATTTTACCCCTCTAAGGCTACTTTCACACTAGCGTTCGGGTGTCCGCTCGTGCGCACCATTTGAAGGGGCTCACGAGCGGTCCCGAACGCATCCGTCTGGCCCCAATGCATTCTCAGTGGAGGCGGATCCACTGAGAATGCATCCGCCTGCCAGCGTTCAGCCTCCGCTCCGCTCAGTGAGCGGACACCTGAACGCTGCTTGCAGCGTTCGGGTGTCCGCCTGGCCGTGCGGAGGTGAGCGGATCCGTCCAGACTTACAATGTAAGTCAATGGGGACGGATCCGCTTGAAGATGACACTATATGGCTCAATCTTCAAGCGGATCCGTTCCCCATTGACTTTCAATGTAAAGTCTGAACGGATCCGCTCAGGCTACTTTCAGACTTAGAAAATTTTCTAAGTTTTAATGCAGACGCATCCGTTCTGAACGGATGCGAACGTCTGCATTATCGGAGCGGATCCATCTGATGAAACATCAGACGGATCTGCTCCGAACGCTAGTGTGAAAGTAGCCTAAGCGATTCAGAGTTGTTTGTGGTCAGAGGCTATCTAGCTAATCATGAGGATGCAGTAAGGAAGACTGGTTATGTTTATAATGAATAGATAGGTTTTAATTTCAGGGTGCTTTCATACTCCACAATCCTATTGATGATGCCTAAACTGAGTTGCGGGTGGTTTGGACTTTACTGCAAGAAGACCCCTAAGTCACGATCTGCCTCTATTGACAGAGGCTTTGGAGGCTGATTGATATTTAATGGCATCTGCAAGTGCTGCTTCCCTGACATGTGAGGAAAGGAGAAGGCAATGTATTGTATAGCAGCTAGACATGGTTGTCAGCTACAGTCAATTGCCAAGATTTGTGCTGGAACTATGCAAAGTGAGTAAGGGTACGGACACGTGGTCATGAATTCAAAAAAGAGGAGAAGTTGTATCTGTCATTTACACTTTCTCTCTTTTTATAATCCACTCCTGAATTTGGCTTTCAAAAATGCATGCAGAAACCCTAAAATTATAAAACGGTTATACAAAAAGTACAATGGCTGCTTAAACGGACATATATTGAGATCCACCTATTCCATTCATCTCTTCCTGATAGATTTTGAGGGCACTCCTTTTCACCCACATACTTTGATGGCCCACATTTCCAACATTCCTAAGGAAGGTCAGGATCCATCCCTCTGTGGTAAATACCACTCAATTTCCTTTTTAAATTCAAATTAGAATTTTTTTTTTGACCTTATTAGCCGGATGATTGAAAAAACTTTTGCCAGGTCTTATAGACCCGGACCAAGGGAGCTTTGTCCCACATAGGTAAAAAGAACACATATGGAATTCTTCAAGTGACCTTTTATTATCAATTTCAATGGATACCAAAGGTGCTGTTAGGGATGGATGCTGAAAAAGCATTTACACCAGTTAACTGGTCCTATATCCAATCAGCAGTAAAGAAATACCTAACAGATTTATATCAGCAATTTTCTCTATGTATTCACATCCAATATAATACAGTTTTAAAACCAGCATCTGCATCTGAATACTTTTGAAATTGCATATAATTAAACATTTTGCATAGCCACACAGTTATTCAATAAAATGTATTTGCATAGCGCCATCATAGCCAGCGTTTGTTTTATTCTTATTTCTTTGACCTGCTCACTGAGAAGGCCGCACATGCTCAGTTTCATCCTTCAACTGCCTCCTGAGCTGTGATAGGGAGAGCTGAGAAACACCCCCTTAGCTACAGCAGGAAAGACACTCCCCTTGAGCTTTTAGCTTGATATAAATCTAGCAGAGCAATGAATAGGGAAATCTATGGGTCCATATGAGGTACAGGGCTAGTTCTAGCTTTGTTAGAAAGAGGCTGTCATTTACTTTATGATCTCTGATTTTAATTTTTTTATATTAGTCACGGGGTAACCCCTTTAATGGTCTGGTCTCCTCGCCCTTTCTCTTTAATAATGGAACTCGACAAGTCCCCTATCCCCCTTTAGTCATATTGACGTTCGAAACACTCCTACAGAACTCTAGTCTTTAGATAGAGAGCATACAATGTGGTGGCAGAGTTCATAAAGTAGCTATATTCGTGGATGACCTATTGTTCATCACATGAAATCCAAACACAACCCTACAATATTTACAATCCCTTTTCAAATCCTTTGGAACTATTTCAGATAGATGCTTTTCCATCAGTTACATCTGAAACCGACATTTACAATTGCTAGGCTTTCTTGTCCCACAGAATAGAAAACAAGAAGTACAGTAGGTGAACCCGATTTTGTGTCAATCTCGCTGTATTTCTCGGCGAGATTGAGCACATACGAGCCCCATCGCGGGAGCCAGCGCCGAGCTGGCTTGCCGCGATGGAGACAGAGCCGTCATAGAAGCGACGGGAGATCCGACTTGGATTCCCGCCAATTCTACACGTGTGCGGCGTTTGTTATGAATCCTGAGGGGGAAGTCCCCGCAGGATTTTAAATAAAAATCCGGCCTGGGTCCCGCCCTCAGGAGCATACCGGGCCCTTAGGTCTGTTATGGGTTGTAAGGAGAGCCCCCCCTACGCCGAAAAAAACGGTGTAGGGGGTCCCCCTACAATCCATACCAGACCCGTATCCAAAGCACGCTACCCGGCCAGCCAGGAAGGGAGTGGGGACGAGCGAGCGCCCCCCCCCCCTCCTGAGCCGTACCAGGCTGCATGCCCTCAACATGGGGGGTTGGGTGCTCTGGGGCAGGGGGCGCACTGCGGCCCCCCCACCTCAGAGCACCCTGTCCCCATGTTGATGAGGACAGGGCCCCTTCCCGACAACCCTGGCCGTTGGTTGTCGGGGTATGCGGGCGGGAGGCTTATCGGAATCTGGGAGCCCCCTTTAATAAGGGGGCCCCCAGATACCGGCCCCCCACCCTAAGTGAATGAGTATGGGGTACATCGTACCCCTACCCATTCACCTGCAAGAAAAGTGGTAAAAACACAAATAAACCACACAGTGTATTAAAATATTTTATTTTTCTGCTCCGGAGGCCGCCCCCTGTCTTCTTTATTAGCTCTTTTACCAGGGGGGGGCTCTTCTTCTTCCGATATCCCGACGGGTCTTCTCCGCTATCCGGGGGGGTCTTCTCAACTCTCCGGGGTTCTCCTTCTGTCTTCTCCTTCTGTCTTGTTGTCTCCTTCTGTCTTCTGTCTCCGGGGTTCTCCTTCTGTCTTCTCCGCTATCCGGGGGGGTCTTCTCAACTCTCCGGGGTTCTCCTTCTGTCTTCTCCTTCTGTCTTGTTGTCTCCTTCTGTCTTCTCCTTCTGTCTTGTTGTCTCCTTCTGTCTTCTGTCTCCGGGGTTCTCCTTCTGTTTTTGCCTCTCTCTGTTGTTGACTCGGCGCACCCTGGTTCTTCGTCTCGCGAGACTCGGCGCACCCCGATTCTTCGTCTCGCGAGACGTCTCGCGAGACGAAGAACCGGGGTGCGCCGAGTCAACAACAGAGAGAGGCGAAAACAGAAGGAGAACCCCGGAGACAGAAGACAGAAGGAGACAACAAGACAGAAGGAGAAGACAGAAGGAGACAACAAGACAGAAGGAGAAGACAGAAGGAGAACCCCGGAGAGTTGAGAAGACCCCCCCGGATAGCGGAGAAGACCCGTCGGGATATCGGAAGAAGAAGAGCCCCCCCCTGGTAAAAGAGCTAATAAAGAAGACAGGGGGCGGCCTCCGGAGCAGAAAAATAAAATATTTTAATACACTGTGTGGTTTATTTGTGTTTTTTACCACTTTTCTTGCAGGTGAATGGGTAGGGGTACGATGTACCCCATACTCATTCACTTAGGGTGGGGGGCCGGTATCTGGGGGCCCCCTTATTAAAGGGGGCTCCCAGATTCTGATAAGCCTCCCGCCCGCATACCCCGACAACCAACGGCCAGGGTTGTCGGGAAGGGGCCCTGTCCTCATCAACATGGGGACAGGGTGCTCTGAGGTGGGGGGGCCGCAGTGCGCCCCCTGCCCCAGAGCACCCAACCCCCCATGTTGAGGGCATGCAGCCTGGTACGGCTCAGGAGGGGGGGGGGGGGGGGCGCTCGCTCGTCCCCACTCCCTTCCTGGCTGGCCGGGTAGCGTGCTTTGGATACGGGTCTGGTATGGATTGTAGGGGGACCCCCTACGCCGTTTTTTTCGGCGTAGGGGGGGCTCTCCTTACAACCCATAACAGACCTAAGGGCCCGGTATGCTCCTGAGGGCGGGACCCAGGCCGGATTTTTATTTAAAATCCTGCGGGGACTTCCCCCTCAGGATTCATAACAAACGCCGCACACGTGTAGAATTGGCGGGAATCCAAGTCGGATCTCCCGTCGCTTCTATGACGCGCTTGCTGGGATGTGCTGTCACTATCCCAGTGAGTGCGAGATCTCGGCACCATGTTGCCGAGTATCAGCGCGACGCTGTCGTGCTAAAAACACAATGTCAGAAACACCTACTGTAGAACAAGAAGGCCCAGATGTAGGTCTGAGGTGTAGCAGATAGAATAATGCCTATCATGTTCTAAGTGAGAGATACGAATATATAGACCTTAGTAATTTCTGTCACTGACAAACATACGTACCTTTTGAGTCATCAGTTTCTTTTTGTTATATAGTTGTACAAAAGAGATGTGAACTCCACCCCTGTGCCTTGCCAGCTCTGGCAATTTTTTTTTTAAAAACATATATTATAAGTAAGCAACATACTCAACATACAAAAATATGTTGGACTGTATTGTTTTAATTCAAGTAGATCGTGTCTCATATACCATACACTTGCTTTAGTTCCTGTATTTAAATTAATGCAGAAGACAGACATGATCATAAAGACAACCTACTTGCGTCATGGAAATTATAGGAGAATATACTAATGGCCTTACACCAGTTTTTTCACATAAAAGGTAAAAATTTTGGCACACAACATATTTGTGTTAAAATTAGAGATGAGCGAATTTTTTGAAAATTCGATTAGCTGGTTTGCCGAATTTTTGGGGAAAAATTTGGTTTGATCCGAATATATTTGTGGCAAATTACATTAAGAAACGGCAATTTCCTGGCTGCTAAGAGCCTTTATAGTGATGTAGAACACAGTGCCTTGTAGTAACACGCATAGGGAGTCTGCCTTGGTAGTGAAATAATACCTTGAGTCCGTATGACATGCAGATCACAGGCATCACTCTTAGAATCACTGCACACTTCACTTATTAGGGCAGTGGTAGGGCCAAAACTGACCAAATAACTCAAGTATGAACTCAACCTTACAGGTCAATGTTAGCGCCAAGAAAAAGCGCACTCCTTTTACACCATCACCAGCTGATTCCATATAGATGTTCTCAAAAGCTGTTCTATTAAACGCTTATACAAGTAGAGCCCCCCTGACAGAGGGTAGAGGGTGTCAGCAGTAAGTTTGTGTTGACGTCACTGATTAATTTGCCCTTCCTCTGATCCATCAAAACAATAGCCCCCAAAAACGGAGCCTGTCTGTGGCGCATACTCCTTCACTTGGTCAGCATTTGCTCAATAATCCATCAGTATTGCTAAAGCCCCAAAAAACAGGACTGGATCTAAAACAGAGATGACACGTCAATGGAATATTTGCATGTCTTCTGTGTTTTGGCCACCGAAGCATACTTCAATTCTGATGGGACCATACAGGCCTTACATCTGCTACACAGACAGTATCCGTTGTGTGTCTCATTTTTTCTTCCTTCTGACAGATCATAAGAAAGGTCAAACAAATGATGATGTCAGCCAGGCCAAAAGGCAAAATAGTGGCTCAGTCATGAAGTGGGGAGGGTGGAAACAGCATGAGGAGACCACAGAGTGGCCCAATGACAGGGTCTGGAGGTGGTGGCAGCATGAGGAGACCACAAAGTGGCACAATGACAGTGTGGAGGTGGCGGAAGCATCAGGAGGCCACAGAGTGGCACAATGACAGAGTCTGGAAGTGGCGGCAGCAGCAGTATCAGGATCAAGAGAAGGCCACCGAGTGGCACAAAGACTGAGTGTGGAGGTGGCAGCAGTATAAGGAATTCATAGAAGGGCACAATGACCGAGTGTGGAGGTGGCAGCAGTAGCAACATCAGGAGAAGGCCCCCAAGGGCCACAATGACAGAGTGTGGAGGTGGCAGCATCAGGAGTAGGCCACCGAGTGGCACAATGACCGAGTGTGGAGGTGGCAGCAGCATGAGGAATTCATAGAAGGGCACAATGACCGAGTGTGGAGGTGGCAGCAGTATGAGAAAGCCATGAGTGGCACAATGACACAGTCTGGAGGTGGCGGCAGCAGCAGTAGCAGCATCCCAAGAAGGCCACCGAGTGGCACAATGATAGAGTCTGGAGGTGGCGGCAGCAGCAGCATCAGTAGGTGGCCACAGAGTTTCACAATGACTGAATGTGGAGGTGGCAGCAGTATGAGAATGCCACGAGTGGTACAATGACACAGTCTGGAGGTGGAGGTGGCGGCAGCAGCAGCATCAGTAGGTGGCCACAGAGTGGCACAATGACAGAGTGTGGAGGTGGCGGCGGCAGCAGCATCATGAGGAGACCACAGGGTGGCACAATGACCGAATGTGGAGGTGGCAGCAGTATCAGGAGACTACAGAGTGGCAAGTTGACATAGTGTGGCGGTGGCGGCAGCATCAGAAGGCCACAGAGTGGCAAGTTGACATAATGTGAAGGTGGCGGCAGCATGAGGGGGCCACAGAGTGGCACAATGACGAGAAATTTTGGAGTTGGCAGCAGCATGAGGAGGCCACAGAGTGGCTGCTTTGTCTATTTATTTATAGGGAATATGGGACAGAACAGAAGGGTAAAATTTCTCAACTTTATAAAGTTTTGCTTAAAACACGATTTAATAATATGCATTCTCTGGCACAAAAGGCTTGGCAAATTGATTGTCCGTGAATTTCCCTCAAAGATTGGGATAATATTTTGGCGAATTTAAGTTTACATTCTTATAAATTTTAATCAAGTTTTGGTTTTATTTAATATTTAATAAATTTAAAGATAAAAATTAAGTGTTGCCTAAGACAGGAGAGAATCCGCCAGTCTTCATTTTATTCACCGACGTGGTTACGATGGAGAAAGCATTCCAAAAACAATTTCTCTCTACCTGGAGACGAATCCTGTCAAGATTGATGCAAGTGCGGCATTGGCTGCTCATCGACCCAGATACTTCTGGGGAAAACCTGCCTGGCATGAACAGGTCTCTAGTAGCTACAGACAATGAGAAGACAAAGCTTCAAGATCGCTTTGAGCCCGGAAGAATCGCAAAGTTCATCAAGATACGTCACTAAAGATTTTACCACATATAACTGCAGCGCTGACTGCTGAATAAAATTGTGTTTTTCGACTGAAATACTTCAATAAAGATTTTACCACATATAACTGCAGAGTTGAACGCTGAAAAAATGCATTTTTAGACCGAAATACATAAATATTTTACCAGATATAACTGCAGCACTGAAGGCTGAATAAATTTAGCTTTTCGACTGAAATACGTCACAAAAGGTTTTACCACATATAACCGCAGCGCTGACCGCTGAATAAATTTATTTTTAGACCGAAATACTTCAATAAAGATTTTACCACATATAACTGCAGCGCTGAACAAATTTAGTTTTTCGGCCGAAATATGTCAGTAAAGATTTTACCATATATAACTGCAGTGCTGAACGCTTAATCTAATTTGTTTTTCGACCGAAATACGTCACAAAAGGTTTTACCACATATAACTGCAGCGCTGAACGCTGAATACATATTTTTTTTGCTACCGAAATATGTCGCTAAAAACTTGGGACTCTCCACCTCGGCTTGCCACAAGCCATCAGCTCTCTGAAAGGTGCAGAGTTTACCACTTGGAAAGGGAGGGACTGCAGCACCAGCAACTTGGACATCAGCACGTTCAGCTTCTGCGCCGTTGGATGCGTGCACCCATAGTGTTGTCTCTTGGCAATTGCTTCGGTGATCGATTGCTGATGGAATGACTGACGAGGAGTAGGAGGAGCTTCAGGACCAGCAGACGATGGGAACAACAGACAGCTCCCTTCGGCTGAGGTGGTGGAGCCTTGACTGCCTGAAATCGGGTGTGGCATGCCACTAGGTGATGCAGCGGTTGCTGCGGCAGGCTGGACCACCACATCGGAGCCATGGTTCTCCCAGGCCACTTTATGGTGATGCTGCTTATGTTGACGCAGGGCCGTGGTGCCTACATTGGCACACTGGCCATGCTCCACTTTCTGCCCACAGATTCTACATATAGCCATGTTCACCTTCTCCAGAGGCTGTACAAAAAACTGCCACACTGCAAATTAGATGATTTACCGACAACACTAGGCATTGACTGCTACTACCGCTGCTTCTGTGAACCCGTGGAATCCTCCTTATTAAGGATACATTTTTATAAGAATACATTATTATTTCTAATGAAATATGCAACTAATGGCTTTACCACGCATAACTGTGGCGCTGAACGCAGAATAAATGTATCGTTTTCTACCGAAATACCTCACTAAAGGTTTTACCGCAAATATTACTGCAGCGCTGAACGCTGAATATATTTTGTTTTTCGACCGAAATACGTCAATAAAGATTTTGCCACATATAACTGCAAAAAACATATTCAGTGAAAGCTGAATATTTTTTGTTTCTGTACTGAAATAATAATAACTGCAGAAGTGAAATGTGTATATATATGTTTCCTTTTTGTACTGAAATAGGCCACTAAACTATTTTTAAAGAAATAAATGCACCAGTGAAGTGCATATATATTTTTATTTCTGTACTGAAATAGGCTACTAAATGATTTCAACACATAACTGCAGAGGTGAACTGAGAATATATTTTTTTTTTTTGTACTGAAATTGGACAGTAAATGCTTTTAGCAGAAATAAATGCATCGGTGAAGTGCGTATATTTTTTTCTTTCTGTACGGAAATAAGCCACTAGACGCTTTTGCCAGAAATAAATGCACCAGTGAAGTGCTTATGTTTTTTTTTTCTGTACTGAAAGAGGCCAGTAAATGCTTTTGCCACAAATAACTGCACCAGTGAAGTGTGTCTATATTTTTCTTTCTGTACTGAAATAGGTTACTAAACGCTTTCAACAAATATAGCCGCAGAAGTGAACTGAGAATATATTTTTCTATTTGTACTGAAATAGGCCACAAAACGCTTTTGCCTCAAATAAATGCACCAGTGAAGTGCATATATTTTTTCTTTCTGTACTAAAATAGGCCAGTAAATGCTTTTAGCAGAAATAAAAGCACCAATAAAGTGCGTATATATTTTTCTTTCTGTACTGAAACAGGCCCATAAATTCTTTCAACCCATATAACTGTAGAAGTGAACAGAGAATATATTTTTAATTTTGTACTGAAATATAGTGATGAGCGGCAGTGGCAATATTTGAATTTGCAATATTTCGCGAATATTCGTCATATATTTGCAAATTCGAGATTATATTCTTGATTGCGAAAATTGGCAATGTAATATTTATGTAATGCGCGCGAAATACAGGTGTGGGTCACTTATGCTGCATTTTTCAAGCTGGTATAAGTTTCCTGAGACTGGAGAAAATAATTGGCAAGGTAGAACATTAGAATAGCTTTATGTGTAGATAGAGTGCTCCAATATATTTGTGCTTGTAAATTTTCCGCAATAGTAAGGGGTAGGCAACTTTTCTATTGGTGGCTATGGATGTTGCTAAGCTGTGACAAAGCCTTCTCATTGGCCCACAAGCTAGAAGAAGGGAGAGATGATCACCTGATGTGCACTGTGTTAAAAAAAATATATATATATATTAGATTTTTCGAATATAAAGCGCTATATTCAAAGTATTTGCGAATTCTCGAAGTGCTGATATTCGCGATTAAAAATTTGCTATACGAATATTCGCGCTCAACACTACTGAAATAGGACACTAAACTGTTTCACCACAAATAAATGCAACAGTGAAGTGCGTATATTTTATTCCTTTTCGTACTGAAATAGGGCACTGAACCCTTTCACCACATATAACTGCAGAAGTGAAATGTGTATATATTTCTCCTTTTTGTACTGAAATAGACCACTAAACTCTTTCAACACAAATAACTTCAGAAGTGAAATGTGTATATATATTTTTTTTTCCACAGATATAACACACTAAAGGCTTTTTAACATAGCACTTGGACCCCAACAACAAGAACAAATTGCTGGAATGCCAGAGCTGTATAATGGCTATTTGGATCCCCAAATAATGTTTCCCTGCACTTGTAAATCGCTTTTTTTTTTTCACAATGAGGTTTTTCTAGCACTGTCCCTAGCGACTTCAGACGTCTTACCCTGCACTAAGATGCTGTGAAATAATTCCTCCCTATCATTTCTCTGCACTTGTAAATCGCTTTTCTGGCACTCTCCCTAGCGCCTTCTGACATCTTTCCCTGCACTAAGATGCTGTGAAATGATTCCTCCCTATCCTTTCCCTGCACTTATAAATCATTTTTTCAGGGTTTTTTTTCACAATGAGGTATTTCCTATTGCTGTACCTAGCGCCTTCTCACATCTGTCCCTGCAGTCAGAACACTGGAAAATGTCTAACTCTAAGATGGCCACCGTATTTTTTAGGGCTGTGACATCACAGGGCTGGCTGGCTGCTGATTGGCTGCATGCATGGCATTATGGGTCAGCCCAGCTTCCCAGAGTTCCTTGTCCCATGTCCTCACATGTGTAGCCACCATTATAGCTGCAATTTTAGGAAAAATTGTGATTCGTTACCACAAAACGCGAGGAAATTAGAATTCATTGTGAATCAAATTTTTCCTGAAATTCAGATCAAATTCCACTTCGTCTGATTCAATTCGCTCATCTCTAGTTAAAATGTTTGACCTTTTTCCCCTACCACCACAAAAATAGCAAGAAAATGAGTTGGTTAAGTGGGAAGAAGCCTGATCAGAAATGTTCTAACAAATGTATCTGTTCTAAAGGTGGTGCAAAAAGCTTAGAAAATGTACTCTTTTTACATGTCTAAATTAAATTTTCTGTCTGTAGGACAGACAAAATATGTGCCAGTTTTATTAGAGGTGTTAACCTATTAAAAATGTAACTTAATTACATAACCAAAGGAATTTGGAGTTTTATGAGACTTAAATACTGATGACTTATCTTATGGATAGGTCATCAGTATCTGATCTGTGGGAGTCAACCTGACCCCTAACCCCCAATCCCTGCTGATCAGCTGTTTGAGAAAACAGTGGCCCTCACAGTAGAGTCATGGCCTTCTTGCTGATTTCACTAGGCCAAGTGACAACACGTTCATCCGTCACATGCCGAGGTACAGTTCAGATCTATTAAAGTGAATGGGGCTGAGTGCGATACCAAGCAAATTCACTATACAATGTACGGCGCTGTGCTTTGTGAGCTCAGAGAAGTTTGCGGCACTCACAGGAGCCCTGGTACCTTCTCAAACAACTGATTGACTGAGGTCCCAGGTGTTGGCCCACTGCCAGTCAGATACTGATGAACTATCCAGTATTTAAATTTTGGAAAACCCTTTTAACATTGGTATATGAAATGCCAGTGCTAATAAATCTGCCCCAATAACTTTTGCCCTAAGTAAAAAAGCCACTATGGTACAGGATATTGTTTTCATGTACACAATGGCAAAAAAAAAAAATTCAAGAAATTTCATATGTATATTTACAAAATATAGGATAACAGCTTCAGAATCCATGCCACGAAATTTCATATTGAGTGTTTTTTTTTTACTAACAGATTTGCTTTTATGCTTTAATTTATCACATCCAGCAAATGTGTGAACTATTGAAATTCTACAATCTCTGGATTATAAGCTTTGTAGAGGTTATTCATTGGTGTTTTCCCATTATGTAAGCATAGTGTATTTATATGTTACATTTTCACTATTTTAATTGTATTTTGTATCCCTTTTAACTGCTTTAAAATTGCCTAAACTAGAAGGCCCAATAAAGAGGAAAAGTTTCAGGATCAAAGTTTTGCTTTTAAGTAATATGAATGATTTAAAACTAAGTGGTAAACTTTATGTTAAACTTTATGTTCTTAATTATTTCTTACATGGCTAAGTACAAAATTTAATGGTGTTTGTAGATGTGATATAAATCATATTTTACTCCCATGGTGCCATATTAACATACTTAATATCTCTGCTCTATTTTTGCTTGTGAAGAAAATGTCATCATTTTTAAACTAAAGGGAAGGAGTGTGGTGCAACCTATAATGTACTGTAACTATAAAACTGATCACTACTTACTGCAATATTAGTCCATTCTGTCTGCTTGCTTACATATTAAGTACACCATTTACCTAAAGTTAATCCTCTTGCAACCTTGGGCATTTTATATATGTCATATATTTGGTAAATGTTATAAGTTGCTAGAAGTCTTTTTGATACAGAGTCAGAAAATATTAAAAATATGGTCCAACATTTAACAATTAATGGAATTATTTTGTAAATTATAATAATAGTTGCAGAAATATTTATTTTACTCACTTATAAGGCTCTGACATAATCAGCAGTGCTTTACAGACATCATCACTGTTAAAAATAAAGGTAATCACATTATAATCTAAGTAAATAAATATGATGTATAATATATTTTTTGTTAACCACAGTAAAGATACATTATATTGCCATTTCCTTCCACAGTATTCGTAACAGTCGCATCAAAATGAAAAATAAATAAATAAAACTGCCTGGCAATGTCACTTTTTTTTATTCTAGATTTTGAATTTATGTTGACACACAACTCAGGTGGCAAGTGCATTTTAACCCATTAGTAACATAACTAATATTTGGCTTAAGGACCAGTAACATTTCCCCCCCTCTCTATTCCATCAGTTATGATTTTTAAAAATGTGTCTTTAAATTAGCTGTATGAGAGAAAGGGGGTGGTAAGAGTTCAAACAAAATACCCTACACTTATTTCAGTGCTGTCCCTGAACCATGCAGCCCTATGCAGAAGCTTAGTTTACCCTGTTTTGCAATACTGGTTCATTTTGTAAAATTTATTGAAAATGATGGTTTGGGTGTCGGTCACTGATAGAAAATGTGTTTTCTGACTGACAGAAACCTCCTCCATCTGTCATAAATATATCAGATATTTCTCTTTATTGATATCCATTATCTATATTACTATAGCCTATAATGGATATTACTAGAAAAGCAGTCTGCATGTTGTACACCTAAGATCCAGAATGAGGACAATGTTAACCCTTTCTATCCCAAGCCAGTTTTCACCTTTCTGCCCAGGCCATTTTTTTACAAATCGGACACTTTTACTTATCCATGTCATCCTGAGATTGTTTTCTTGTGACACATTGTACTTCATGACAGTGGTAAATTTGAGTCAATATCTACGGTTTGTGTGACTGTACAAGAAAGATGGTTTGCATCTTTCTCTCAAGGGAACGAATGTCCTCAGTGAATAGTTCAAAGTATTTGCTAAGGAGCATTTAAACTAGGAAAAAAGGGCAAAAGAGTGATAATCCAGCAGTCCGACTGCCCCCCGGAACAATGCCAGAAGATGCCAGTAGCACATAGGTTAAGAAATGACAAGCTCAGTGTCTTGTCTACAAATGCTCGCAGTTTAGGGAATAAGATCAATGAACTTGAGTCTATAATGGCACCTGAGAATATAGATTTAGTGGCTGTTACTGAGACATGGTTCAATGGGAGTAATGACTGGGATATAACAATACCAGGGTTCTCTCTATATAGGAAAGACAGGGAAGGCAAGAAAGCGGGAGGGGTGGTCCTGTATGTGAAAGACAGCATAAATTTAATACAAGTTAGCAAGACCAATTTAGAGTCAGTTTGGGTTATGTTGCAGCTTGATAATCATAAGGTAACTCATGTAGGTGTGATATATAGACCACCTGGCCAAGTCAAAGAATTAGATGATCTGCTAGTTGAGGAAATGGCTAAAATGACATTGAAAGGGGAAGTTATCATTATGGGAGACTTTAATCTTCCTGATGTAAACTGGAAAACCAAAATAGCTAGTTCTGCCAGGAGTACAGATATTCTAAATTCCCTACTGGGATTATCTCTACAGTAAGTAGTTGGGGAGCCAACCCAGAAGGAGGCCATTTTAGATTTAGTATTCACAAATAGTAATTTGGTATCTGATATTACTGTAGGGGAAATATTGGGATCTACGGATCACCAGTAAGTGTGGTTTACTATAAGTACAGTGAATGAGTCACACCACGCAAAAACTTTTAGATTTTAGAAAAACTGACTTTTCTAAAATTTGATTAGAGGTATACGAGTCCCTATCAGATTGGAACAGTTTCAATGGAGTCCAGGAGAAATGGGACTACTTAAAAGTGGCACTATTGAAGGCAACAGATAATTGCATTAGGTTAGTCAGTAAAAGCAAAAAAAAAGGAAGAGATCACTGTGGTACTCAGCAGAAGAGGCCAAAATCATTAAAAACAGAAAGATAGCATTTAGTAATTATAAAAAATAAAAAAAATGAGGATGACAGGGAAATTTATAAGATTAGGCAGAGAGAGGCCAAACAAGTTATAAGAGCTTCTAAAGCACAGGCAGAAGAGAAATTAGCTCAGTCAGTGAAAAAAAGGTGATAAGACATTCTTCACTAAAACAAGGAATTACAAATGAAAAACAAAAGAAGGAAGGTATATGGAAGAAGATAAAGAACTAGCTGATTGCCTCAATGAATACTTCTGTTTACAAAGGAAAATGAAGGAAAAGGACCTCAGTTAGCGAGGAAGACTAATGAATCTTTTGATGCATGTGTCTTTACAGAAGAAGAGGTTCTAAGTCAGCTGTCTAAAATTTATTTGAATAAGTCACAGGGGCCTGATGGGATACACTCAAAGCTATTAAAAGAGCTTAATGGTGAACTAGCAAAACCATTAACAGATTTATTTAACCAATCACTGGTAACAGGAGTCGTCCCAGAAGATTGGAAATTAGCAAATGTTGTGCCCATTCACAAGAAAGGTAGTAGGGAGGGATCGGGCAACTATAGGCCAGTAACCGTGACATCAATAGTGGGGAAATAAATGGAAACCATACTTAATAAAAGGATTGTGGAACATCTAAAATCCCTTGGATTGAAAGATGAAAAACTTCAGGGAGATTATGTCAAACTAATCTTATAGATTTATTTGATTGGGTGACTAAAATAATAGATGGCGGAGGTGCAGTAGACATAGCTTATCTAGACTTTAGTAAGGCTTTTGATACTGTCCCACATAGAAGGCTTATCAATAAATAGCAGTCTTTGTGCATGGACTCCCATATTGTTGAATGGATTAGGCAGTGGCTGAGGGACAGACAACAGAGAGTTGCAGTCAATGGAGTATATTCAGACCATGGTCTTGTTTAATATCTTCATCAGCAAAATTGCAGAAGGCCTCGATAGTAAGGGGTGTCTTTTTGCTGATGACACAAAGATTTGTAACAGGGTTGATGTTCCTGGAGGAATACACCAAATGCAAAAGGAAAAACTAGAGGAATGGTCAAAAATCTGGCAACTAAAATTTTATGTTGATAAGTGCAAGATAATGCACCTGGGCGTAAAAACCCAAGAGACGAATATAAAATCAGTGATAAAGTCCTAACCTCAGTATCTGGGGTTTAGGGGTCATTATTTCAGAAGACTTAAAGATAGTCAGACAATGTCATAGAGCAGCAGGAAATGCTAGCAGAATGCTTGGGTATATAGGGAGAGGCATTAACAGTAGAAAGAAGGAGGTGCTCATGCCGCTCTACAGAGTAATAGTGAGACCTTATTTGGAGTATTGTGCGCAGTACTGGAGACCATATCTCCAGAAGGATATTGATACTTTGGAGAGAGTTCAGAGAAGAGCTACTAAACTAGTACATGGATTGCAGGATAAAACTTACCAGGAAAGATAAAAGGACCTTAACATGCATAGCTTGGAAGAAAGGCAAGACAGAGGGGATATGATAGAAATTTTTAAATACATAAAGGGAATCAACAAGGTAAAAAAGGAGCAAATATTTAAAAGAAGAAAAACTGCTACAAGAGGACATAGTTTTAAATTAGAGGGGCAAAGGTTTAAAAGTAATATCAGGAGGTATTACTTTACTGAGAGAGTAGTGGATGCATGAAATAGCCTTCCTGTAGAAGTGGTAGCTGCAAATACAGTGAAGGAGTTTAAGCATGCATGGGAAAGGCATAAGGCCATCTTTCATATAAGATAGGGCCAGGGGCTATTCATAGTATTTAGTATATTGGTCAGACTAGATGGGCCAAATGGTTCTTATCTACCGACACATTCTATGTTTTTATGTAATATATTTTACCTTTAGAAAATAAGCTAAAAAAAATTGAAAAATTCCCAATTTTCTAAATTTGAATTTCTCTACTTTAAAGACAGATACTAATGCTTATAAAATAGTTATCAGTCATCATTCCCCATATGTCTACTTTATGTTGGCATCATTTTGTAAATGTCATTTAATGTTTTAGGACGTTAGAAGGCTTAGAAGTTTAGAAGCCATTTTTCAAATTTTCAAAAAAATTTGAAAAACTATTTTTTTATGCACCAATTCAGATATAAAGTGATTTTGAGGGGCTTAGATAATGGAAACCACTCATAAATGACCCCATTTTAAAAACTACACCCTTCAATTTGCTGAAAACTGATGTTAAAACTTTTTTAAACCTGTAGGTGTTCCACAAGAATTTTTTTTTGCTGATTTTTCATGTTAATCAATTTGTATTGCAACACAGCAAGGGTTAACAGCAAAATAAACCTCAATATAAATTACTTTGATTCTGCAGTTTACAGAAATACCTGATATGTGGTGGTAAACTGCTCTATGGGCACGTGGCAGTGGTCAGAAATATAAAAAGCGAATTTCATATTTAGAAATTCATTTACACTTTGTTTACTGTTAAAAGGTGAATTGTGTTATGGATTCCATTACCATGGACCATGACGGAATTCTATGATGGAATCCCGTCATAGTAGAAGTCTATTGGCTGAAATATGGATCCATCACTTTTCCGTTATGCAGGGGAGTGGCAAAATAGTGACCCAATCATGGAGTGGGAAGGGTGGGATAGCAGCATTAGAAGTCCACAAAGTGGCCCAATGACATAGTGTTAAAGTAGCAGCAGCATGAGGATACCACAGAGTGGCCCAGTGACATAGTGGGGAGGTGGCATCAGCATGAGGAGGCCACAGAGTGGCAAGGTGACAAAGTGTGGAGGTGGCAGCAGCATGAGGAGACCACAGAGTGGCAAGATGACAAAGTGTAGAGGTGGCAGCAGCAGCAGCAGCATGAGGAGACCACATAGTGGCCCATTCACATACTGAGGTGGCAGCAGCATGAGGAGAACACAGAAAAGTGATGTGGCAGCAGAATGAGGAGACCACAGAGTACCAAGGTGACAAAGTGTGACGGTGCTACATATTGTTGTGCTCCAATGTCCTCCTCCTCCTCCTCGAGTTCAGCCCACATAGGGCTCATGTGGCCGTGAGAAATAGGCACCACATCTCCAGTCCCCTGACCAGCCATATTTACCAGCAACTTTTCCAGGATATGAATCAGTGGAATGACGTTGTTGATCCCATAGTCGACAAATAAAGTGGCCTCCTAAAAGGACACGAACAAATGGCAGGTGTCATGTGTGAGCTGCCAGTGGCTAACATCGAAGTTACACAAAGGAGTTCCTCTGTCTGCCTGTAACATCAAGAAATTGTTTATGCCTAGTTATGATAGAGCACAAAAGTATTCGGGTGTTAGGGCCGAACACATTGCTATATTTGTGTGCTCGGCCGAGCACCCGAGTATAATGGAAGTCAATGAGAGACAACCAGGCACCCCCTGCTCTGAAGAGGGGAGGGTGCCTGGTCTATTGGAAAAGGTCAGAAAGTGACAGAAACACCACCGAAATGGATCGGGAACACCATGGGGACGATGTCTGGATGCATCTTGGACTCCCAGGTCGCTGCTGGAAACCATGTTAACCGAATTGTACGCCACTTTTACAGACTGACGCAGGGCACGGGAGCGCATCGGAACATGAGATGCTCCGATGCTAGGCTCAGGGGGGCTGCCGAGCTGAACCCAGACAACCCCTTTAAAGTTCCATGGTTACTACCCTTTGTAGCTGTCACGGATGGTGTTGCAGAAAACAAGAAGTAACAAATAAAGATCCGACTGACTTTATCCCAAACTAAGGAACAAAAGGGTGAGCCCTATTAAAGCCCTAGAGCTCTCCCTGGCTGCTCAGCTCATGCAAAGATCTCAATGATAGAAAGTTGCATGTCCACGTACCTCGACTGTGTGACACCTAAACACCCTATAATAGTGAGGGGACACGACCACCGGCTCCCTACACTTAATACGGAGGGAGTCAGGGTCACCTAGGATCAAGCCAACAGGAACCAGCAATAGCAACTTCAAGCAGTGAACAGAATCCAGGAAGTAGTATAAACCGCAAAGTGAAGCAGTATGGGAGGAGATATATAGGGAGGCAATCACTGCTAATAGATGACAGCTGGGAGAGGGAGAAGAGATGTCAAAGCGAAACCAAAACAAAAGAACATCATGCAGGAGGTACTGAAGAACGTCTATCAGAACTTCTCAGAGATCTGGCGGTGACAGTACCCCTCCCTCTACGAGTGGACTCCGGACACTCAGAGCCCACCTTCTCAGGATGGGACCTATGGAATGCCCTGAGAAGACAAGTGGCCTTAATGTCCGCCACTGGAACCCACATCCTCTCCTCAGGACCATAACCCTCCCAATGAACGAGGTACTGAAGAGAACCGCGGAAAATATAAGAGTCCACAATCCTAGAGACCTGAAATTCAAGATTACCATCAACCACAATCGGAGGAGGAGGCAAAGAGGAGGGTACAGTGGGTTGGACATAAGGTTTTAATAGAGAATTGTGAAAAACATTATGGATCTTCCAAGTCTGAGGAAGATCAAGACGGTAGGCAACAGGATTGATGACGGACAAGATTTTGTAAGGCCCGATAAACTTAGGACCCAACTTCCAGGAGGGAACCTTCAATTTGATATTCTTAGTAGACAACCACACCAGATCACCAACATTCAGGTCCGGACCAGGCACACGTCTTTTATCCGCTACACGCTTATATCTCTCACTCATGCTCTTTAGATTATCCTGAATCTTTTGCCAAATAGATGACAAAGACGAGGAGAATCTCTCCTCATCAGGTAAACCAGAAGCCCCCTCTCCAGAGAATGTCCCAAACTGTGGATGAAACCCATATGCACCAAAAAATGGTGACTTATCAGAGGCAACAAAAGAAGCCGGGGCACTCAGAAGGATAAATTCCAATTTCTTTAATTCACCTCTTGTGGCAACGTTTCGACCAAAAAAGGTCTTTATCAAGCACAATACAATCATGGTATAGTGAACATATAAATACCTCCCCCTGGCCTCACATTGGCCACGATTCAGACATTCCCTTTTAACCCTCTATGCACATTCTGTACCATTTCTAATATAGACTACAAAACACAAATCCTCATTAATTCAATTATTCAGGTCTTCGCATACCGTGTCACCATGTTGTTCGAGCTCCGCCCGGATCCACCTCGCTCCAATACGCTAGCAAACTGTATTTACTATGTATTTCCTCGCCAGGCGTCCCTCAGTTCAAACTGCGCCTGCGCCGGTAGCGTCACTTCCGCCCTTCTGAGTCACTTCCGCCAGTCCCTCTGACATGCGACGGAACTCCCGATCACATGACCAGAGGTCTACAGTGACGTACTATCATTGCTCCCAGGTTGCTATGCTACCGGACGCCAGGCACTAGTTATGTATACAACTTCGGGAAAAATCCTTATGAGACATAATGCGGGCGATCAGGAGTACACCAGGGCATTAATTAAACCAGTTATTTTACTATATATGGAGCTCTGCAATATGGGAACTACCGATGTCATTCAGGGTTCATTTTCATGTTATATTCATGTTATATTCTGGGTGAACCACATGGTGCTATTAGGTCACTGTCAGGCCTATCCACCATTCAATCTACAGCTGGTATATAGACCATAAGCACCAGGGGAGTCAGCCCCCAGTTCCCATGGCCATCCAACCCTATAGTCACATACATTCTTACGGAATCAAGGGGATGGAGGACTATAATCCAAAACTTGCATAAGTCACCTCCCTTACCCCTTCTCCTATTAGGTTTTTTATGGATAGAATGCCTGTTTCATTACTCAACCTAGTCACCATCTCACTCCATTTCCATTCCTATCAATCCCTAGAACGACAGCAGCAGATTCCCCGTTCGCAGTCACCAATTATTAAATCCGTTTCTATCCGGTATACATCTAGACAGCACCACACTACCTCCCAAAGGCTCTCCAAATAGATTTTTCACTCCACTGGTAAGTCTTTTATAGATTCCAGGTACGGTACTCAAACAGCATGCTCACGGCTGCATCTGAAAATCAAGATAAAAAATGTAAATATAAGCAAAAAATGAGGATACATAAAAGTCAATAAATATATTACATATACAAAGAGGTCAAATTATACAAAAGGGAACACACATGGCTTTTGGCCAAGCGCGTACATCACACATCCTGACTTAGGGTTCAGAAGAGTGAGCCCACCTTAAATTCCCTATTCAAGCCCTTTGGCTCCATGGTCTCCAATTCATAGATCCATCGTAGCTCTTTCTTTTTTAATAGCCTCTCCCTATCGCCTCCCCTCCTCAACTTGGGAACACTGTCTTTTATCCTATACCTTAGTTGGGAAACATTATGCCTGCATTTCTAAAAATGCTCTGGTACCAGCAACTCAACCTCGTCCTCACAATCCTGATTTTGTTGGCTTTCTTTTTTAGCAAATTAGCTATAGTTTGCACGGCCAGTGTGGCCTTCTTTACATTGGGGAAACGACACAACCATGTAAAAATAGAATAGAATAAACCAACACAGGTACACAATACGCAAGCTATTTGCTAAAAAAGAAAGCCAACAAAATCAGGATTGTGAGGACGAGGTTGAGTTGCCGGTACCAGAGCATTTTTGGAAATGCAGGCATAATGTTTCCCAACTAAGGTATAGGATAATAGACAGTGTTCCCAAGTTGAGGAGGGGAGGTGATAGGGAGAGGCTATTAAAAAAGAAAGAGCTACGATGGATCTATGAATTGGAGACCATGGAGCCAAAGGGCTTGAATAGGGAATTTAAGGTGGGCTCACTCTTCTAAACCCTAAGTCAGGATGTGTGATGTACGCGCTTGGCCAAAAGCCATGTGTGTTCCCTTTTGTATAATTTGACCTCTTTGTATATGTAATATATTTATTGACTTTTATGTATCCTCATTTTTTACTTATATTTACATTTTTTATCTTGATTTTCAGATGCAGCCGTGCGCATGCTGTTCGAGTACCGTACCTGGAATCTATAAAAGACTTACCAGTGGAGTGAAAAATCTATTTGGAGAGCCTTTGGGAGGTAGTGTGGTGCTGTCTAGATGTATACCGGATAAAAACGGATTTAATAATTGGTGATTGCGAACGGGGAATCTGCTGCTGTCGTTCTAGGGATTGATAGGAATGGAAATGGAGTGAGATGGTGACTAGGTTGAGTAATGAAACAGGCATTCTATCCATAAAAAACCTAATAGGAGAAGGGGTAAGGGAGGTGACTTATCCAAGTTTTGGATTATAGTCCTCCATCCCCTTGATTCCGTAAGAATGTATGTGACTATAGGGCTGGATGGCCATGGGAACTGGGGGCTGACTCCCCTGGTGCTTATGGTCTATATACCAGCTGTAGATTGAATGGTGGATAGGCCTGACAGTGACCTAATAGCACCATGTGGTTCACCCAGAATATAACATGAATATAACATGAAAATGAACCTTGAATGACATCGGTAGTTCCCATATTGCAGCGCTCCATATATAGTAAAATAACTGGTTTAATTAACCTCCTCAGGACCACCGTACGCAGGATTGCGTCTTTGCGGCGGTCCTGTTGTTCTGGGTGGACGCGCCGGTGCGTCCTCTCGCGAGACGCGAGATTTCGTGCATTGCCGGCCCGCGCATGCGCATCGCGGGCCGGCAAAAGTTAAAGAAGTATTTCGTCACCAGCCTGCCAGCAACGATCATTGGCTGGCAGGCTGGCGATTTTCAAAAAATCAAATCAGAAGCCAGATAACAGATCATATTAGTAAATATGATCTGTTATATGGCTTCTCTGCTTCTCTGCTGGTCCTTTTCGTCGGTTGGATCCAGCAGAGAAGCAGAGATCACTGTGAGTACCCACCAACACTACACCTTAGCCCCTGATCACCTTCCATCACCCCCATCATCCTAATTAACCCCTTGATCGCCCCCTGTCAATCACTTAGTGAAAGACAAAAAGTGATCAGTGTAAACTGTCACTTTTTTTTTTCACTAGTATTGGCTGTTAGGTTTTAGGGATAGTTTAGGCCCCTTGGTTAGGTAGTTAGCGTCAGTTAGCGCCCAGCCCACCGCACCGCAGTCACTTTTATTCGCTGTTTAGCGTATCGCTAATCAGCATTTGTACTTTTATAGTATCTGTAAGTGATCAAAACTGATCACGGTCAGATCTATAATAGTATTAGTGTCACCTTAGCTCGCCCTCCACTCAAAACGCAGTGTTTGCCCGATCAGGCCTGATCGGTCGCCCACACGTGCGTTCACCCACGCCCGCCCCACCGCAGTGACAAAAAAAAATTTGTTTTTTGATCACTGCACATTCACTTTACACGCACTGCGGCGATAAAAAAATCAGTTTTGATATTTTTTATCAACCGCAGCGGCCTCCGGTACTTCGCTAGCCTCCCTTTGTAAGACAGGCTTGCTTTTTTTCTTGGGTAGTCTCAGGGAATACCCCTAAATTTAGTAGTCCAAAATGTCAAACAGGGGGTATTCTTCTGAAGAGGCCTACAGGATTCTGACCCAGTCAGATGAGGAGTGGGAACCCTCATCTGACGAATCTAGCGGGTCAGAATATGAACCTGTGGAAAGCAGTGGCTCTCTGACCCAAAGTTCGGACGAGGAGGTGGAGGTCCCTGGCAGCACCAGGCGTACCCGGCCCCGTGTCGCTAGACCACAGGTTATGCAGGATCCGCTTCAAGAGCAGCAGAGTGGGGCTGTCGCTGCCGGATCACGTGGTGAGGCATACACCAGCAGCGCAGCCCTTCCTGGACCTAGTACCAGCACTGCCGTACAACATGGTGACGTGGCGAGCACCAGAAGGGCAGTTGAAGCTGGTACGGTGGCACGTGCACTAGTTACCCCGTCGCAGCCACCGCGCAGACAGGCCCGTAGAGCCCCTAGAATCCCTGAGGTGCTGGCAAACCCTGATTGGCAGTCACCAACTTCAGCCGCACCTGTAGTTCCCCCTTTCACCGCCCAGTCTGGAGTTCGGGTTGAGACGGCTCAAATCGGTTCGGCCCTGGGATTTTTTGAGCTGTTCTTGACTGCGGAGCTCTTGGACTTAGTCGTGGCAGAGACAAACCGGTATGCCACACAATTTATATCCGCCAACCCGGGAAGCTCTTATGCCCAGTCTTTCCGGTGGAAACCAGTCCAAGTTTCCGAACTTAAAATTTTTCTGGGCCTTCTCCTCAACATGGGTCTAACTAAAAAGCATGAATTGCGGTCATATTGGTCCACGAACCCGATTCATCACATGCCCATGTTCTCTGCTGCTATGTCCAGGACACGATTTGAGACCATCCTGCGTTTCCTGCACTTTAGCGACAACACCACCTCCCGTCCCAGAGGCCACCCAGCTTTTGACCGGCTCCACAAAATTCGGCCCCTCATAGACCATTTCAACCAGAAATTTGCAGATTTGTATACCCCCGAGCAAAACATCTGCGTAGACGAGTCCCTAATACATTTTACCGGGCGCCTTGGCTTCAAACAATACATCCCAAGCAAGCGTGCCCGGTATGGGGTCAAATTGTATAAGCTCTGTGAAAGGGCCACAGGCTATACCCACAAATTTCGGATCTATGAGGGAAAAGATCAGACCCTGGAGCTGGTCGGTTGCCCTGACTACCTGGGGAGCAGTGGGAAGACAGTCTGGGACTTGGTGTCACCCTTATTCGGCAAGGGGTACCATCTTTATGTGGACAATTTTTACACAAGTGTGGCCCTCTTTAGGCATTTGTTTCTAGAACGGATTTGCGCCTGTGGCACCGCGCGAACTAGTCGCGTGGGCTTCCCCCAACGGCTTGTAACCACCCGTCTTGCAAGGGGGGAGAGGGCTGCCTTGTGTAACGAAGAACTGCTCGCGGTGAAATGGAGAGACAAGCGTGACGTTTACATGCTCTCCTCCATTCACGCAGACACGACAATCCAAATTGAAAGGGCAACCCGTGTCATTGAAAAGCCCCTCTCAGTCCACGACTATAATGCGCTCATGGGAGGGGTGGACTTCAATGACCAGATGTTGGCTCCCTATTTAGTTTCCCGCAGAACCAGACGCTGGTATAAGAAGGTGTCTGTATATTTAATTCAATTGGCTGCCTATAATAGTTTTGTTCTCTACAGTAAGGCTGGGAGAACAGGATCCTTCCTCAAATTCCAGGAAGAGATCATCGAGAACCTCATTTATCCGGGAGGTTCCGTGGCCCCATCCACCAGTGTAGTTAGCCGTCTACACGAGCGACATTTCCCCAGTGTCGTTGCTGGTACCTCAACCCAACCGCCACCCCGAAAAAAATGTCGTGTCTGTAGCAGGAGTGGAATAAGGCGTGACACCCGCTATTTCTGTCCTGACTGTCCGGACCACCCTGCCCTATGCTATGGTGAGTGTTTCCGGAAGTACCACACACAGGTACACCTAGCATAGGGATCACATCTCACCAGGACAGGCACACAGGGCTATTAGGGCCCTTTCTCTCACAGCTGCTGCAAACCTCTCCTTTCACCTGGGATAAAGTGCATAACGTACTTCGCCACATCTTTGGGCGATTTGCACTTTGCACATTGTCCCATGGGGAAGGAGAGGTTTGCTCTATAAAGGTAAAAAAAACTAAACAAAAAAAAAAATACCGGTAAGTAAAAAAGTTAAACGTTCAGTTAAAAAAGTTTAAAAAAAGTTTCTATGTTCTGTTCAACAGTTAATAAAGTTATTGCTTTGCGGCCTGGTTTTTTCTTTTTTGTTTTGTTTTTTTTACCTTCCAGGTGGACCAACCGATCGACCAGCTGCAGCACTGATGTGCATTCGGACAGAAGCATTGCGCTGCTGTCAGATTACACGCAAGTCGGTGTATGCGGCGCTGCAAGACGAGATTTCTCCTCTGCAGTAAAAGATATGTTTGCCGAGGCATATGAGCTGAGGAGGTGGCGGTGTTCATATACTTTGGCAAACACTTTGTATATATAAAAAAAAAAATCCCGGCAATGATTTATTCATCCACATCGATTGATGTGAATGGAGAAATCTGGTTTGCCAGGGCATACGAGCTGAAGTGGGTATGGATGTTGGGCGGAGCTCCTATGTCCTGGCAGACGCCTTTCCCCTCCTTTTTCTTTTTTTGGCAGAGATTTTTTCATCCACATTGATCGATGCGAATGAAGAAATCTGTGCCGTTCATTTTTTTCTTTCAGCCCAGAGGCTGAACGGAAAAAAAAAATCTCATTACCCGTATGCTCAATATAAGGAGAATAGCAGAAACTCCTAATGCTGGGCATACATGTAATGATTGCGGAGACCCTCAAATGCCAGGGCAGTACAAACACCCCACAAATAACACCATTTTGGAAAGAAGACACCCCAAGGTATTCGCTGAGGGGCATATTGAGTCCATGAAAGATTGAAATTTTTGTCCCAAGTTAGCGGAAAGGGAGACTTTGTGAGAACAAAATCAAAAAAATCAATTTCCGCTAACTTGTGGCAAAATTTTTTTTTTTCAATGAACTCGCCATGCCCCTCATTGAATACCTTGGGGTGTCTTCTTTCCAAAATGGGGTCACATGTGGGGTATTTATACTGCCCTGGCATTTTAGGGGCCCCAAAGCGTGAGAAGAAGTCTGGTATCCAAATGTCTAAAAATGCCCTCCTAAAAGGAAATTGGGCCCCTTTGCCCACCTAGGCTGCAAAAAAGTGTCACACATCTGGTATCTCTGTATTCAGGAGAAGTTGAGGAATGTGTTTTGGGGTGTCTTTTTACATATACCCATGCTGGGTGAGATAAATATCTTGGTCAAATGCCAACTTTGTATAAAAAAAATGGGAAAAGTTGTCTTTTGCCAAGATATTTCTCTCACCCAGCATGGGTATATGTAAAATGACACCCCAAAACACATTCCCCACCTTCTCCTGAGTACGGAGATACCAGATGTGTGACACTTTTTTGCAGCCTAGGTGGGCAAAGGGGCCCACATTCCAAAGAGCACCTTTCGGATTTCACAGGTCATTTACCTACTTACCAGACATTAGGGCCCCTGGAAAATGCCAGGGCAGTATAACTACCCCACAAGTGACCCCATTTTGGAAAGAAGACACCCCAAGGTATTCCGTGAGGGGCATGGCAAGTTCCTAGAAATTTTTATTTTTTGTCACAAGTTAGTGGAAAATGATGATTTTTTTTTTTTTTTTTTTTCATACAAAGTCTCATATTCCACTAACTTGTGACAAAAAATAAAAATTTCCATGAACTCACTATGCCCATCAGCGAATACCTTGGGGTCTCTTCTTTCCAAAATGGGGTCACTTGTGGGGTAGTTATACTGCCCTGGCATTCTAGGGGCCCAAATGTGTGGTAAGGAGTTTGAAATCAAATTCTGAAAAAAATGACCTGTGAAATCCGAAAGGTGCTCTTTGGAATATGGGCCCCTTTGCCCACCTAGGCTGCAAAAAAGTGTCACACATCTGGTATCTCCGTACTCAGGAGAAGGTGTGGAATGTGTTTTGGGGTGTCATTTTATATATACCCATGCTGGGTGAGAGAAATATCTTGGCAAAAGACAACTTTTCCCATTATTTTATACAAAGTTGGCATTTGACCAAGATATTTATCTCACCCAGCATGGGTATATGTAAAAAGACACCCCAAAACACATTCCTCAACTTCTCCTGAGTACGGCGATACCAGATGTGTGACACTTTTTTGCAGCCTAGGTGGGCAAAGAGGCCCACATTCCAAAGAGCACCTTTCGGATTTCACAGGTCATTTTTTACTGAATTTGATTTCAAACTCCTTACCACACATTTGGGCCCCTAGAATGCCAGGGCAGTATAACTACCCCACAAGTGACCCCATTTTGGAAAGAAGAGACCCCAAGGTATTCGCTGATGGGCATAGTGAGTTCATGGAAGTTTTTATTTTTTGTCACAAGTTAGTGGAATATGAGACTTTGTATGAAAAAAAAAAAAAAAAAAATCATCATTTTCCACTAACTTGTGACAAAAAAATAAAAAATTCTAGGAACTCTCCATGCCCCTCACGGAATACCTTGGGGTGTCTTCTTTCCAAAATGGGGTCACTTGTGGGGTAGTTATACTGCCCTGGCATTCTAGGGGCCCAAATGTGTGGTAAGGAGTTTGAAATCAAATTCAGAAAAAAATGACCTGTGAAATCCGAAAGGTGCTCTTTGGAATATGGGCCCCTTTGCCCACCTAGGCTGCAAAAAAGTGTCACACATCTGGTATCTCCGTACTCAGGAGAAGTTGAGGAATGTGTTTTGGGGTGTATTTTTACATATACCCATGCTGGGTGAGATAAATATCTTGGTCAAATGCCAACTTTGTATAAAAAAATGGGAAAAGTTGTCTTTTGCCAAGATATTTCTCTCACCCAGCATGGGTATATATAAAATAACACCCCAAAACACATTCCCCACCTTCTCCTGAGTACGGAGATACCAGATGTGTGACACTTTTTTGCAGCTTAGGTGGGCAAAGGGGCCCATATTCCAAAGAGCACCTTTCGGATTTCACAGGTCATTTTTTTCTGAATTTGATTTCAAACTCCTTACCACACATTTGGGCCCCTAGAATGCCAGGGCAGTATAACTACCCCACAAGTGACCCCATTTTGGAAAGAAGAGACCCCAAGGTATTTCGTGATGGGCATAGTGAGTTCATAGAAGTTTTTATTTTTTGTCACAAGTTAGTGGAATATGAGACTTTGTAAGAAAAAAAAAAAAAAAAAAAAAATCATCATTTTCCGCTAACTTGTGACAAAAAATAAAAAGTTCTATGAACTCACTATGCCCATCAGCGAATACCTTAGGGTGTGTACTTTCCGAAATGGGGTCATTTGTGGGGTGTTTGTACTGTCTGGGCATTGTAGAACCTCAGGAAACATGACAGGTGCTCAGAAAGTCAGAGCTGCTTCAAAAAGCGGAAATTCACATTTTTGTACCATAGTTTGTAAACGCTATAACTTTTACCCAAACCATTTTTTTTTTACCCAAACATTTTTTTTTTATCAAAGACATGTAGAACTATAAATTTAGAGCAAAATTTCTATATGGATCTCGTTTTTTTTTGCAAAATTTGACAACTGAAAGTGAAAAATGTCATTTTTTTGCAAAAAAATCGTTAAATTTCGATTAATAACAAAAAAAGTAAAAATGTCAGCAGCAATGAAATACCACCAAATGAAAGCTCTATTAGTGAGAAGAAAAGGAGGTAAAATTCATTTGGGTGGTAAGTTGCATGACCGAGCAATAAACGGTGAAAGTAGTGTAGGTCAGAAGTGTAAAAAGTGGCCTGGTCTTTCAGGGTGTTTAAGCACTGGGGGCTGAGGTGGTTAATGCCCTGGTGTACTCCTGATCGCCCGCATTATGTCTCATAAGGATTTTTCCCGAAGTTGTATACATAACTAGTGCCTGGCGTCCGGTAGCATAGCAACCTGGGAGCAATGATAGTACGTCACTGTAGACCTCTGGTCATGTGATCGGGAGTTCCGTCGCATGTCAGAGGGACTGGCGGAAGTGACGCTACCGGCGCAGGCGCAGTTTGAACTGAGGGACGCCTGGCGAGGAAATACATAGTAAATACAGTTTGCTAGCATATTGGAGCAAGGAGGATCCGGGCGGAGCTCGAACAACATGGTGACACGGTATGCGAAGACCTGAATAATTGAATTAATGAGGATTTGTGTTTTGTAGTCTATATTAGAAATGGTACAGAATGTGAATAGAGGGTTAAAAGGGAATGTCTGAATCGTGGCCAATGTGAGGCCAGGGGGAGGTATTTATATGTTCACTATACCATGATTGTATTGTGCTTTATAAAGACCTTCTTTGGTCGAAACGTTGCCACAAGAGGTGAATTAATAAAATTGGAATTTATCCTTCTGAGTGCCGCGGCTTCTTTTGTTGCTATTTATCACGGGAACCCACAGACCAGGATCCAACGCTGCAGGCACCACCACGAATTGGAAGACTGGGACTCAAGTGAGTAGTGCTGACCTAACAATAAATTTTGGGACTTATCAGAGGACTCCTGACGACGGTTATTTAAAGCAAACTCCGCAAGGGACAATAAAGAACACCAATCCTCCTGATTCTCCGCCACAAAACAGCGCAGATATGTCTCCAGATTCTGATTGACGCACTCTGTCTGGCCATTCCACTGCGGGTGGAAAGCAGAAGAGAATGACAACCGAACCCCCAAGCGAGAACAGAAAGCCTTCCAGAATCTGGAAACAAACTGCGTGCCCCTATCAGAGACTATGTCTGAAGGAATACCATGCAATTTGACAATGTGATCAATAAACACCTGCGCCAACATTTTAGCATTGGGCAACCCAGGAAAAGGAATAAAATGTGCCATTTTGCTAAAACGGTCCCCCACCACCAGAATCACAGTCTTCCCTGAGGAACGAGGCAGGTCCGTAATGAAATCCATGGACAGATGTGTCCAAGGATGGGAAGGAATGGGTAACGGAAGGAGAGAACCTGATGGCCGTGAATGAGGGACTTTGGCACGAGCGCAGGTCTTTCAGGCTGCCACAAAACCCTCAACTGACTTACGAAGAGCCGGCCACCAGAATCTCTGAGCAATGACATCCACTGTGGCTCTAACCCCCGGGTGCCCAGCAAGGACAGTATCGTGGTGCTCCTTAAAAACCTTGTGTCGTAAAGCGAGAGGCACAAACAACCTCCCAGGGGGACAAAGATCAGGAGCCTCTGCCTAGGCTGCCTGAACCTCTGCCTCCAATTCAGGATAAAGAGCAGAGACAACCACCCCTTCAGCCAAAATGGGACCCAGGTCTTCAAAGTTCCCCCTCCCGGAAAACAACGTGACAGGGCATCCGCCTTCACATTCTTAACCCCAGGGCGGAACCCGGCTCCCTACACTTAATGCGGAGGGAGTCAGGGTCACCTAGGATCAAGCCAACAGGAAAACACAAATAAAGAAATAGACTTATCTGAGGAACCAGCAATAGCAACTTCAAGCAGTGAACAGAATCCAGTAAGCAGTATAAACCGCAAAGTGAAGCAGTATGGGAGGAGATATATAGGGAGGCAATCACTGCTAATAGATGACAGCTGGGAGAGGGAGAAGAGATGTCAAAGCGAAACCAAAACAAAAGAACATCATGCAGGAGGTACTGAAGAACGTCTATCAGAACTTCTCAGAGATCTGGCTGTGACAGTAGCAGAGGCAACTGTTTCCAGCTCCTCCTCCTCTTCATGGTCCAATTCGCGCTGAGAAGATGAACTGAGGGTGGGCTGGCGATCACATTGTGTAATGTCCTCCCCCATTTCCTCATCTGCCACTTTGAGAGTGTCGTCTTTAATTGTGAGCAGCGATTGTTTGAGTAGACACAGCAGTGGGATGGTTACGCTGATAATAGCGTTAGCCACTAACCATCTGTGTGGATTCATCAAAGTTTAAAACCTCACAGAGGTCTGACATCAATGCCCACTCCTCACCTTTTGACTCAAAAGGTAATGATCATGTTGCAGCTGGTATTCCACAACTGCCCTCTGCTGCTCACAAAGCCTGGCCAACATGTAGAACGTGGAGTTCCAGGGCGTGCTCACGTTGCACAACCGTCTGTGAGATGAAAGCCGCAAGCGGCGCTGCAGCATTGACAGACCGGCTAAAGCTGTGGACGACTTGCGGAAATGGGCACACACGCAGCGCGCCTTCACTAGTAGCTCTGGGGTAGGTTTTGATAAACTGCTGAACTACTAAGTATAAGACGTGGGCTAGGCATTGGATGTGTGTCAGGTTGCCGAGCTCCAAAGCCGCCAACAAGTTACGGCCTTTGTCAGACACAACCAGGCCTGGTTGTAGGTTGAGTGGCGAGATCCACAGCGCGGTTTGGTCACTTATACCCTGCCACAGCTATGCGGCGGTGTGCTGTTTGTCCCCTAAACAGATCAACTTTAGCACGGCCTGTACACTGCTTTAAGCTAGAGACTGATGGCTGACTGCTGCTGGAGGTGAAAGTGGAGGAGGAGGCGGCAGAGGAAGAGAAGTGGGGGTTGGAGCCAGTAATATAGCTGCTGGCAAAGACCCTGATGGACATAGGGCCAGCAATCCTGGGCGTGCGTAGAACCTGTGCCACCCCAGGGTACAACTCACTACCGGCCTCAACAACATTCACCCAGTGTTCGGGCAGGGAAATGTAGTATCCCTGGCCATCCGCACTTGTCAATGTATCTGTGGTTAAGTGGACCTTCCCAGTAATTGCGTTGGTCAGGGCACAGGTAATGTTCTGGGACACATGCTGGTGTAATGCGGGCATGACCCACCAAGCAAAATAGTGGTGGCTGGGGACTGCGTACCGAGGGACGGCCGCCGACATCAGGCTGCGGAAGGCTTTAGTGTCCACAAGCCAAAATGGCAACATTTCAAGGGCCAGTAATTTTGAAAGTTGCGCATTTAGTGCTATGGCCTGTGGGTGGGTGGATATTTGCTCTTACATTCAAATGACTGTGTTATGGACATTTGGACGCTGCGTTGGGACAGGGAAGTGGATGTTGTCGCTGATAGTTCATGCGAAGGTCCAGGTGCAGGGCGAGGGGCATCCGAGACTGCGCCTTCGACAGGGGATTGGCCAACAGTGTATAACACAGGGGAAGATGAGGCAGTGGTGTGACCCGCAGACCCAGATTGTGGACCCAAGCGTTTGGCCCACTTTTAGGGTGTTTGGATGCCATGTGGCGGATCATGCGGGTAGTAGTAAGGTTGCTAGTGTTCGCGCCCTGGCTCATTTTGGTACGGCACAAGTTGAAAACTACCACTCTTTTGTCGCCTGCACTTTCCTCAAAAAACGCCATACTGCGTAACACCTACCCCTTGGCAAGGTAGATTTACGCATGGGGGTGCTCGGTGTAACGGTTGCGGGCCTGTTTGGTGTTGGCCGACTTCTCCCTTTTGCAACCCCTATGCCTCTTCCAGCCTGTTGCAGTGCTGCGGATCCCTCCCCTTCTGTACTGCTGTCCTCGCTCGACTTTTCACCATCCCATGTTGGGTCAGTGACCTCATCGTCAAACACCTCCTCTTCCACTTGCTGACTCTGCTCATCCTCCTGACTTGATCTAACCACAATCTCAGTGATTGGTAACTGTATCTCATCATCATCCACCTCGTGAACGAATGATTGCCGTTCATCACCGTCATCTTCTTGAGACTGTGAAGGCTCAAGAGGTTGGGAATCAGGGCACAATATCTGAGGTCCCTCTTCAAGTGTGCAGGGCGCGAGGGCCAAAAGTGGCGCTGTATAGAGCTCCTCGGAATATCCGAGTGTGGGATCACTCGTTTGGCAATACTCTCCATGGTGGGAGGGAGGATGATCAGAGAGAGGATTTGGTTGACCAGACTCTTGACTACGAAGGCTGGACTTGGAAGAGAGGGTGGTGCTTAACCGACTGGAAGCAATTATCTTCAGCAATCCAACCGACCAACTGTTCGCACTGGTCCGACTTGGACAGTATTGTCCTGCGCTGCCCAGCTAAGTTGGACATGAAGATGGGTACGGTGGATGTTGTTTTTTTGTTTTTTTTCTGGTGCACTGGCAGTAGGCACAGTTTCATTGCGCCCAGGGCCACGGCCTCTGCGTGCACCATCAGCATCACACCCACTTCCCCTTCCCTTAGTGCTCGCCTTCTTCAAATTAATGGTTTAGTCACTATATGTGACGCAGATTGTTTTACAGTCCGCTAAAGACACAGTTTTCTGATGCAGGACAGTATATGTGTCACGGTAGGTAAGAAAAGGGAAGAAAACAGAACATGACAAGGCAAACAAAACAGCTGACTAGACCCCCAAATGCTAGGGAACAAAGGGGTCACCTCCTAGCAATCCCTAAAACACTTTCCCTAAGCTGCTATGCCCATGTGCATATCTCGATGGTAGATATGCACATGCCCACGAACCTAAGACTGCAGCACACTGAACCTAACCCTCAGTTGTAGGGAAGAGGGAAAGAGACACCCAGCTCCTTCAACGACCGAAGGAGCTGGCATCACCCTAAAGGCCTATTAAAAACAGACACAGAAGGAAAAAGGGAAAAGGACTTTGCGTTTTTGAGGATCGCGCATTCCCTATTCAGAAGGTGAAACCTCTTCAATCTTGAGGCATCTAAGATTTCTGACACAGGCAAGTAAATCAGGTCCCCACTATCAGTACACTAAGGCACCTGTGGGATAACAGAAAATCTGCATATAGTGAAGCACTGCAGCTTCACGGCTCTCCTTTATCCACGTCTCTTCACCACCAATAAAAAAAGGATTTCTCTAATATTGAAGCACCACTAGCAAGTGGTTATATAAAAAGTATTTATTATACTCACAAACATATGGTACAAACCGGATTCCAAAAAAGTTGGGACACTAAACAAATTGTGAATAAAAACTGAATGCCATGATGTGGAGATGGCAAATGTCAATATTTTATTTGTAATAGAACGTAGATGACAGATCAAACGTTTAATCCGAGTAAATGTATCATTTTAAAGGAAAAATACGTTGATTCCAATTTTCACGGTGTCAACAAATCCCAAAAAAGTTGGGACAAGTAGCAATAAGAGGCTGGAAAAAGTAAATTTGAGCATATTGAAGAGCTGGAAGACCAATTAACACTAATTAGGTCAATTGGCAACATGATTGGGTATAAAAAGAGCTTCTCAGAGTGGCAGTGTCTCTCAGAAGCCAAGATGGGTAGAGGATTACCAATTCCCACAATGTTGCGCAGAAAGATAGTGGAGCAATATCAGAAAGGTGTTACCCAGCGAAAAATTTGCTTTGCATCTAGACTTTGCATCTATCATCATCAACTGTGCATAACATCATCCGAAGATTCAGAGAAGTTGGAACAATCTCTGTGCGTAAGGGTCAAGGCTGTAAAACCATACTGGATGCCCGTGATCTCCGGGCCCTTAAACGACACTGCACCACAAACAGGAATGCTACTGTAAAGGAAATCACAGAATGGGCTCAGGAATACTTCCAGAAACCATTGTCAGTGAACACAATCCACCGTGCCATCCGCCGTTGCCAGCTGAAACTCTACAGTGCAAAGAAGAAGCCATTTCTAAGCAAGATCCACAAGCTCAGGCGTTTTCACTGGGCCAGGGATCATTTAAAATGGAGTGTGGCAAAATGGAAGACTGTTCTGTGGTCAGACGAGTCACGATTCGAAGTTCTTTTTGGAAATCTGGGACGCCATGTCATCCGGACCAAAGAGGACAAGGACAACCCAAATTGTTATCAACGCTCAGTTCAGAAGCCTGCATCTCTGATGGTATGGGGTTGCATGAGTGCGTGTGGCATGGGCAGCTTGCATGTCTGGAAAGGCACCATCAATGCAGAAAAATATATTCAGGTTCTAGAACAACATATGCTCCCATCCAGACGTCATCTCTTTCAGGGAAGACCCTGCATTTTTCAACAAGATAATGCCAGACCACATTCTGCATCAATCACAACATCATGGCTGCGTAGGAGAAGGATCCGGGTACTGAAATGGCCAGTCTGCAGTCCAGATCTTTCACCTATAGAGAACATTTGGCGCATCATAAAGAGGAAGGTGCAACAAAGAAGGCCCAAGACGATTGAACAGTTAGAGGCCTGTATTAGACAAGAATGGGAGAGCATTCCTATTTCTAAACTTGAGAAACTGGTCTCCTCGGTCCCCAGACGTCTGTTGAGTGTTGTAAGAAGAAGGGGAGATGCCACACAGTGGTGAAAATGGCCTTGTCCCAACTTTTTTGGGATTTGTTGACACCATGAAATTCTGATTCAACATATTTTTCCCTTAAAATGGTACATTTTCTCAGTTTAAACTTTTGTTCCGTGATTTATGTTCTATTCTGAATAAAATATTAGAAGTTGGCACCTCCACATCATTGCATTCAGTTTTTATTCACGATTTGTATAGTGTCCCAACTTTTTTGGAATCCGGTTTGTAAAACAAAGCAGTCAAATCTGTCTTTTTCAAATCTGCCCAACCCGGGTTTCGCTCCAAGCTTCGTCAGAGGCGTCGCCATACTCTTCCTCCCACAAGTTATATACCCCCCTCCGCCATATATGAATCATAAAGTTAAAACCATAAAATCCTTATAACCAGTAAAACTTCCTTTAAAACTTTTTCCTTCAGCATCTGCAATCGCATCCTAGGTATAATTTTCTCCCTTTCGATTTCCATTCAGTTTCAAGTTTATTCATTCATAAATCCACTCTTGGTTACTCACTTACTATCCTCACTCATGACGAGAAATTCAGAACACTCCCCTAGTACACACCTCCCTGTTTTGATTGGTCTCAATCGTCGTGCCTTCTTTCAGTTATACACCTCCCTCACCTCATTGGCTAACGGCGATCGATCTTTTGCTTGTTCGAAATCAGCTACTTTATTACACCAGGCAAAGAGCCCCTCTCCTAACAGCTCACTGAGACGCATGGGCTGATGCGTCTCAGCGAGCTGTTAGGAGAGGGGCTCTATATCCTGATCCCCCTTTCCCCTCATAGCTAATTCGCCCACTTTGATCTATATCTGGATCGTGGTGAATTTTGTCTCTGTGCAGAGCGCACCTCTGACATCATTGTCAGTGCACCCTGCACAGGTTCAGCCCAAGCTCCCGTGTTTCCCCTGATGAGCTTGTTACTCATCCCCTCCAGCGAAACATGCATGTAGGGATCAGGTAAGCAAGGGCTTTCTAGGGCGCACAAATTCCAGGGTGAGGTTCCTGTAGGTGACTGGTGGCGGGTCACCGTCATCTGGTCACATAGGCCATTGTAGGGTTCTAGGGCATTTCTAGGGCCAGCCAGTTCTACAAACCACCCTGTGTTACGCGATTGCCGTCAGCAACGGTGTGCACATCTATCAACACCGGCCGGACAATTGTTGATCTAGGAGCATCCCATCTGAGCGGTAGGACCAACCGGTTATTATCTTGGTGCCGCTGAGCATCTCTTTTTGGTGTATAATTTGGTTTTGGCACTATTGCCTTTTGGTTGGCAAACCGCCGCGGCGCTCCGAGTGTATATTTATAAATTGTTGTTATCTATTATCATGGGACCTATTTTCTAAAAATTTCTAATTAAACGTTAAGTTTTATTCTGACCAGGTAGTAGTTCTCCTTAAACCAAAAATAATTGTGTGTTAAACAGAAATCTACACATTCCACAATAAAATCTCCCTGTTCTTTTGTCATCTCTGGATCAGCGGTTAGTACTTCATGAATGGCCTTAATGCCCAAGTCCTTTGGTATAATAGTGTACAGTGATGTTACGTCTACTGTACCAAGCAACATATTTTCTCCACAGGTGTCTATATTTTTTTATCAGGTTCAATACACATCCCGTGTCCTTTAAATATGACGGGCCTTTACAACATACTTCTGAAGAAAATAATCTATATATTCTGTTAGTCGACTTGACAATGAGTTAATTACGGACAAAATGGGTCTCCCCGGGGGATTGGTCATATCTTTGTGGATCTTGGGGAGTTAATATATTACAGGGATCACAGGAAATTTTATCATCAAATAGTCAAGCTCTTTTTCATTTAAGATCCCTTCATTAAATCCTTTTTGTAACAAGGAATCAAGTTATTTTTTAAATTCCATCGTGGGATTTTTTTTCAGAAGCTGATATGTAGTTTTGTCCATTAACACATTAGTCTGTCTAACTCTGCCTCATACTTGTCGATATCCATAATAACTACTCCCCCCCCCCCCTTGTCGGCCGGTTTGATCACTATATTTTTATTATTTTCTAGACCTCTAAGCGCTGTTTTCTCTTCCCTAGTTAGGTTGTGTGCTCTGGATTTCATTTCAATGTTTTCCAATTCATTGAGTACCCCCCTTTTAACCACTTCCCGCAACTGTAACGCCGAAAGGCGTCATTGCGGCGGCTCCCCCAGGCTACGCTAACGCCAATAGGCGTCATCTCGCGTGAGCCGAGATTTCCTGTGAACGCGCGCACACAGGCGCGCGCGCTCACAGGAACGGAAGGTAAGAGAGTTGATCTCCAGCCTGCCAGCGGCGATCGTTCGCTGGCAGGCTGGAGATGTGTTTTTTTTAACCCCTAACAGGTATATTAGACGCTGTTTTGATAACAGCGTCTAATATACCTGCTACCTGGTCCTCTGGTGGTCCCCTTTGTTTGGATCGACCACCAGAGGACACAGGTAGCTCAGTAAAGTAGCACCAAGCACCACTACAGTACACTACACCCCCCCCCCGTCACTTATTAACCCCTTATTAGCCCCTGATCATCCCTGATCACCCCATATAGACTCCCTGATCACCCCCCTGTCATTGATCACCCCCCTGTCATTGATCACCCCCCTGTAAAGCTCCATTCAGACGTCCGCATGATTTTTACGGATCCACTGATAGATGGATCGGATCCGCAAAACGCATCCGGACGTCTGAATGAAGCCTTACAGGGGCATGATCAATGATTGTGGTGATCACCCCATATAGACTCCCTGATCACCCCCCTGTCATTGATTACACCCCTGTCATTGATCACACCCCTGTCATTGATCACCCCCCTGTAAAGCTCCATTCAGATGTCCGCATGATTTTTACGGATCCACTGATAGATGGATCGGATCCGCAAAACGCATACGGACGTCTGAATGAAGCCTTACAGGGGCATGATCAATGACTGTGGTGATCACCCCCTGTCATTGATTACCCCCCTGTAAAGCTCCATTCAGATGTCCGCATGATTTTTACGGATGCACTGATAGATGGATCGGATCCGCAAAACGCATCCGGACGTCTGAATGAAGCCTTACAGGGGCATGATCAATGACTGTGGTGATCACCCCCCTGTCATTGATTACCCTCCTGTCATTGATTACCCCCCTGTAAAGCTCCATTCAGACGTCCGCATGATTTTTACGGATCCACTGATAGATGGATCGGATCCGCAAAACGCATCCGGACGTCTGAATGAAGCCTTACAGGGGCATGCTCAATGACTGTGGTGATCACCCCATATAGACTCCCTGATCACCCCCCTGTCAAGCTCCATTCAGATGTCCGCATGATTTTTACGGATGCACTGATAGATGGATCGGATCCGCAAAACGCATACGGACGTCTGAATGAAGCCTTACACGGGCGTGATCAATGACTGTGGTTATCACCCCATATAGACTCCCTGATCACCTCCCTGTCATTGATTACCCTCCTGTCATTGATTACCCCCCTGTAAAGCTCCATTCAGACGTCCGCATGATTTTTACGGATCCACTGATAGATGGATCGGATCCGCAAAACGCATCCGGACGTCTGAATGAAGCCTTACAGGGGCATGATCAATGACTGTGGTGATCACCCCATATAGACTCCCTGATCACCCCCCTGTCATTGATTACCCCCCTGTAAAGCTCCATTCAGATGTCCGCATGATTTTTACGGATGCACTGATAGATGGATCGGATCCGCAAAACGCATACGGACGTCTGAATGAAGCCTTACAGGGGCGTGATCAATGACTGTGGTTATCACCCCATATAGACTCCCTGATCACCCCCCTGTCATTGATCACCCCCCCCTGTCATTGATCACCCCCCCTGTCATTGATCACCCCTCTGTAAGGCTCCATTCAGACATTTTTTTGGCCCAAGTTAGCGGAATTATTATTTTTTTTTCTTACAAAGTCTCATATTCCACTAACTTGTGTCAAAAAATAAAATCTCACATGAACTCACCATACCCCTCACGGAAACCAAATGCGTAAAAATTTTTAGACATTTATATTCCAGACTTCTTCTCACGCTTTAGGGCCCCTAGAATGCCAGGGCAGTATAAATACCCCACATGTGACCCCATTTCGGAAAGAAGACACCCCCAGGTATTCCGTGAGGGGCATATTGAGTCCATGAAAGATTGAAATTTTTGTCCCAAGTTAGCGGAACGGGAGACTTTGTGAGAAAAAAATTAAAAATATCAATTTCCGCTAACTTGTGCCAAAAAAAAAAAATTTCTATGAACTCGCCATGCCCCTCATTGAATACCTTGGGGTGTCTTCTTTCCAAAATGGGGTCACATGTGGGGTATTTATACTGCCCTGGCATTCTAGGGGCCCCAAAGCGTGAGAAGAAGTCTGGTATCCAAATGTCTAAAAATGCCCTCCAAAAAGGAATTTGGGCACCTTTGCGCATCTAGGCTGCAATAAAGTGTCACACATCTGGTATCGCCGTACTCAGGAGAAGTTGGGGAATGTGTTTTGGGGTGTCGTTTTACATATACCCATGCTGGGTGAGAGAAATATCTTGGTCAAATGCCAACTTTGTATAAAAAAATGGGAAAAGTTGTCTTTTGCCAAGATATTTCTCTCACCCAGCAAGGGTATATGTAAAATGACACCCCAAAACACATTCCCCAACTTCTCCTGAATACGGCGATACCACATGTGTGACACTTTTTTGCAGCCTAGGTGGGCAAAGGGGCCCATATTCCAAAGAGCACCTTTAGGATTTCACAGGTCATTTACCTACTTACCACACATTAGGGCCCCTGGAAAATGCCAGGGCAGTATAACTACCCCACAAGTGACCCCATTTTGGAAAGAAGACACCCCAAGGTATTCCGTGAGGGGCATGGCAAGTTCCTAGAATCTTTTATTTTTTGTCACAAGTTAGTGGAAAATGCAGATTTTTTTTTTTTTTTTTTTTTTTTTCATACAAAGTCTCATATTCCACTAACTTGTGACAAAAAATAAAAACTTCCATGAACTCACTATGCCCATCAGCGAATACCTTGGGGTCTCTTCTTTCCAAAATGGGGTCACTTGTGGGGTAGTTATACTGCCCTGGCATTCTAGGGGCCCAAATGTGTGGTAAGGAGTTTGAAATCAAATTCTGTAAAAAATGACGAGTGAAATCCGAAAGGTGCTCTTTGGAATATGGGCCCCTTTGCCCACCTAGGCTGCAAAAAAGTGTCACACATCTGGTATCCCCGTACTCAGGAGAAGGTGGGGAATGTGTTTTGGGGTGTCATTTTACATATACCCATGCTGGGTGAGAGAAATATCTTGGCAAAAGACAACTTTTCCCATTTTTTTATACAAAGTTGGCATTTGACCAAGATATTTATCTCACCCAGCATGGGTATATGTAAAAAGACACCCCAAAACACATTCCTCAACTTCTCCTGAATACAGAGATACCAGATGTGTGACACTTTTTTGCAGCCTAGGTGGGCAAAGGGGCCCATATTCCAAAGAGCACCTTTCGGATTTCACAGGTCATTTTTTACAGAATTTGATTTCAAACTCCTTACCACACATTTGGGCCCCTAGAATGCCAGGGCAGTATAACTACCCCACAAGTGACCCCATTTTGGAAAGAAGAGACCCCAAGGTATTTCGTGATGGGCATAGTGAGTTCATAGAAGTTTTTATTTTTTGTCACAAGTTAGTGGAATATGAGACTTTGTAGGAAAAAAATAAAAATAAAAAAAAATCATCATTTTCCGCTAACTTGTGACAAAAAATAAAAAGTTCTATGAACTCACTATGCCCATCAGCGAATACCTTAGGGTGTGTACTTTCCGAAATGGGGTCATTTGTGGGGTGTTTGTACTGTCTGGGCATTGTAGAACCTCAGGAAACATGACAGGTGCTCAGAAAGTCAGAGCTGCTTCAAAAAGCGGAAATTCACATTTTTGTACCATAGTTTGTAAACGCTATAACTTTTACCCAAACCATTTTTTTTTTACCCAAACATTTTTTTTTTATCAAAGACATGTAGAACTATAAATTTAGAGCAAAATTTCTATATGGATCTCGTTTTTTTTGCAAAATTTTACAACTGAAAGTGAAAAATGTCATTTTTTTGCAAAAAAATCGTTAAATTTCGATTAATAACAAAAAAAGTAAAAATGTCAGCAGCAATGAAATACCACCAAATGAAAGCTCTATTAGTGAGAAGAAAAGGAGGTAAAATTCATTTGGGTGGTAAGTTGCATGACCGAGCAATAAACGGTGAAAGTAGTGTAGTGCCGATTTGTAAAAAAGGGCCTGGTCTTTAGGGGGGTATAAACCTGTGGTCCTTAAGTGGTTAAAGGCTTCAATTCATTCATTGTTTTTATTCTTCGGGAAAAAAATTAAACTTTTCTCAAAGTGATGTGTGCATGAACTCCTCTTTCCCTTCATTCTTTTCGGTGATGTTTTTAGTCTTATTTTTTTCTTCATTTTTTTCGGCGAAGTTTCTAATCGAAGCTGCTTGGCTATTCGCAAAGTATTTCGCTAAATTTAACTTCTTAATGTATTTATGCACTTCCAAGAACATTTCGAACGTATTTATTCCTCGCGTGGGTGCAAACTTTAAACCCTTACTCAGTACACTTTTTTTTTGTGGTTGCTCAGGTTGAAGATGCCTATTTCTCCCCCCTGACTTTTTTGGTTTTTTTTTCTATGCTTGACTCCTCCCCTTTTACCCCTCCTAACGTTCTTTTCTGAGGGGTTAAATTCTTTTGCCTCTCTCCCACTGTTTCTCCCATTGAGCTCTCCCTTTTGTATCCCCTTTATTGCCTAATGTGGAAAAAAAAAATTCTACTTGATTTATTTCTCGATTCGCCAATTGTTTCCCTCCTTGAGTACATGGTGAATTTTCCATTTGGGTGTTTTCATCCTTTCTTCTAGGGTTCCTTTGTTGGTTATCTATATTATACCTTTGTCTATCTTCATAAGACCTGTATTGGTATGAATTACCATACCCATTATATTGTTGATGCTGATGGGGTGCAAAACCCCCCCTATAGTTTGGATAATAGTTGTCACTCCACTGGTTGTAACATCCTCTTCTAAAATTCCCATACACTTTTTTCAAGGGTCTATAGCCCTGCATGTCACCATTCACATATTGCGGTTTTCTAGAGTTTTCTTGTTTGCCCCCATATCTAGAGCCTCTATATGGATCACCTGCATCTCTCTGATTCCTGATATTACCACCGTAGTTAGTTATGCTTGTGTCTTCTATGGGTATCTCTCCTTTGTTTTGGTTTGCCTTCTTATCTTCCTTAGTTTCCCATTTATACACCTTATTATTATCATAATCTTCACATAATTTCTTATACTTTTTCTGTTTCTTATTTGTTATTTCTGTCTCAGCTCTCATAAGATTATTCTGACACTTGTTACTCAGGTCTAAATATCTAGAGATGTGTTGGAGCAGACGATCCACCAAACTTCCAGAGCTCACAAAAGGCAGAACTATAAGCTGCAAAGGCTATAGGGAGAGGGAGGAATAAATAGCCTTGCCAATTACCTAAAGAACACCTGGGAGGAGGTGGGATTCAGTTCAAACCCACAACAAAACAAACTGTCAGATCGAGTCACGTGCAGCAACTCTGACAGATCTCCTCAGAACACCCACAGGGCAGGGCATGACAATAGGCCACAGAAACACACATAATATGGACATTAGATTAAGAGCAGATTATTGGAATTTGCCCTAAAGAAACAGTTTTTGGATGCAGGACAGTTTTTGAAAGCAGGACAGTATATGTCACAGAAACACACAGAATATGGACACTAGATTAGGCCCAGATTTTTGGAATTTGCAAAACAAACTCAGTTTTCGGATGCAGGACAGTATATGTTACAGAAACACACAGAATAATGACACTATTTTAGGCCCAGATTATTGGAATCTGCGGTACAGACACTGTTTTATGTAGTTTATATTTATATTTAACTACAGTCAGGTCCATAAATATTGGGACATCGACCCAATTGTAGCATTTTTGGCTCTATACACCACCACAATGGATTTGAAATGAAACGAACAAGATGTGCTTTAACTGCAGACTGTCAGCTTTAATTTGAGAGTATTTACATCCAAATCAGGTGATCGCTGTAGGAATTACAAAAGTTTGAATATGTGCCTCCCACTTGTTAAGGCACCAAAAGTAATGGGACAAAATAATAATCATAAATCAAACTTTCACTTTTTAATACTTGGTTGAAAATCCTTTGCAGTTAATTACAGCCTGAAGTCTGGAATGCGTAGACATCACCAGACGCTGGGTTTCATCCCTGGTGATGCTCTGCCAGGCCTCTACTGCAACTGTCTTCAGTTCCTGCTTGTTCTTGGGGCATTTTCCCTTCAGTTTTGTCTTCTGCAAGTGAAATGCATGCTCAATCGGATGCAGGTCAGGGGATTGACTTGGCCATTGCATAACATTCCACTTCTTTCCCTTACAAAACTCTTTGGTTGCTTTTGCAGTATGCTTTAGGTCATTGTCCATCTGCACTGTGAAGCGCTGTCCAATGAATTCTGAAGAATTTGGCTGAATATGAGCAGATAATATTGCCCGAAACACTTCAGAATTCATCCTGCTGCTTTTGTCAGCAGTCACATCTTCAATAAATACAAGAGAACCAGTTCCATTGGCAGCCATACATGCCCACGCCATGACACTACTACCACCATGCTTCACTGATGAGGTGGTATGCTTAGGATCATGAGCAGTTCCTTTCCTTCTGCATACTCTTATCTTCCCATCACTCTGGTACAAGTTGATCTTGGTCTCATCTGTCCAAAGGGATGTTGTTCCAGAACTGTGAAGGATTTTTTAGATGTCGTTTGGCAAACTCTAATCTGGCCTTCCTGTTTTTGAGGCTCACCAATGGTTTACATCTTGTGGTGACCCCTCTGTATTCACTCTGGTGAAGTCTTCTCTTGATTGTTGACTTTGACACACATACACCTACCTCCTGGAGAGTGTTCTTGATCTGGCCAACTGTTGTGAAGGGTGTTTTCTTCACCAGGGAAAGAATTCTTCGGTCATCCACCACAGTTGTTTTCCGTGGTCTTCCGGGTCTTTTGGTGTTGCTGAGCTCACGGTGCGTTCCTTCTTTTTAAGAATGTTCCAAACAGTTGTTTTGGCCGTGCCTAATGTTTTTGATATCTCTCTGATGGGTTTGTTTTGTTTTTACAGCCTAATGATGGCTTGCTTCACTGATAGTGACAGCTCTTTGGATCTCATCTTGAGAGTTGACATCAACAGATTCCAAATGCAAATAGCAGACTGGAAATGAACTCTGGACCTTTTATCTGCTCATTATAATTGGGATAATGAGGGAATAGCACACACTTGGCCATGGAACAGCTGAGAAGCCAATTGTCCCATTACTTTTGGTCCCTTAACAAGTGGGAGGCACAGATTCAAACTGTTGTAATTCCTACACCGCTCACCTGATTTGGATGTAAATACCCTCAAATTAAAGCTGACAGTCTGCAGTTAAAGCACATCTTGTTTGTTTCATTTTAAATCCATTGTGGTGGTGTATAGAGCAAAAAAAATTAGAATTTTGTTGATGTCCCAATATTTATGTACCTGACTGTATATCTGGGCCTGACAACCACACAATGTATTGATGCGCAGATCACACAATTCACGGATTACACCGTTGACAGCAAAAATGTGGATAGACTATGGGAGAAATGTATTTTCTGTATTTTATTTTTTTTCCCCTATATCTAGGCCTGACAACCACACAATGTATTGAAGCGCAGAACACACAATTCACAGATTGCACCGTTGACAGCAAAAATGTGGATAGAATATGGGGAAAAAAATAGTGTTTTTGTCACGGTCATATTGATGTTTGACCGTGACGCGGTTGCCATGCAGACTGGTTGCCGGTGGTGTTGGCAGTTTGCATGTGCACGTCCCCTGTAAGGTTCGCCTTCCTACTGTTTGGTGAGCAAGGGGTTATTCTTCTTGCTAGTGGGGATTAAGGTGTTTCCTGGGTGTGGCCACAGGCTTGATATATACCTATGGCTTGCTGGCTGGGTGCAGTTGTACTACAGCCTTGCTTGGCATTGGAGCTTTGCTCCTTGCCTGGTTGTTGCCCAGTCCTTGAGGGCCACCTTATGGAACATAAATTGTCCTCTTATGTACCTTTACCCTCACTTGTTGTATGTGTGGTGTGGGTTTATGTTCTGGGTGTGTGAAGCGTTTTGTTGGTTGTTACATGTTGTCAAGGCGGACGTGAACTCAGTCTAACAGATAACGCACCAACCAGGCTCTGGGCGAGAGACAGGGGAAGGGTCACCTCCTAACTAATCCCTGACCTCTTTCCCTACACTGCTCAGCCCACCTACAGACCTTTAAGGTAGGTATGAGGTGTCCCCGTGCCTGGGCTGACAAAACCCTGAATTCCCTGAGATGGTGAAGTAGGGAAATAGGAGCAGCCTGCTCGCACAGAACCTGAATGGGATAGATGACACAAAACAACCAAACTTGAAATAACACTTATCTTCTTGAGCTGGAGCAGACAGCCAACCTTCCTTCCTAGCTTCCAAGACCACAATGATTAGTATAATCCGCCCAGAGCACTGGGCTGGTATACTATATAAACGAATGACTCCACCCAGTGCACTTAATGAGAGGCGGATCCAGCACGGCTCCAAAACAAAAACTAAACTCGTGCTGCTATCCTGGCCGACCTCCGCACATCATCAGAGTGGGGCATGACACATGTCTGGGCTGTTGTTGGTGTTGGTCCCTGCATGTATGCTATACGCCACCTAGCATGTTGATAACTCCGGAAGGGGGCTGGTTTCCAGGAGGAGTGAACCATAAGTCTGGATGCAGTTCTGCCTAGGACTGCCATGCACCTTGCTGTCTGGGGCCCAGGCAATATCAGGTGTGCTGGATACCTGTGTGTGGCGTTGTTGGTACGGTGTCCTGTTTGGTGTGTGGGCTCCTGTACTTTTGCCCGGGTTCCAGTTGTGTGTTTCTGTGTATCTGCCGATTTAGTTGCTGCATACAGTCTCCTACTTTTCCTTGCAACTAGGCCATTTGAGACTCCTGTTCTTCCGTGTCTTGGAAGAACAGGTTGTCTCTCCCCTGCTCCTATGAAATGGATTATCAGGGCGACTCAGGGCCAAAGGTATTGATATGAGCTGTCCTACCATCCAGGTCCGCTCATACGGTGAGGAGTTATGGCGAGGATTAGCGACGCTTTAGGAGGTGACTGTCACGACCGCTACCCCCGCAGCAGTCGTGTCGCACCAGACGGAGGGGAAGGGGGACCCTTATCTACGGATGGGAATAGTATGGCCACCCCTGACTAACCCTAAGCTGGCACCTGTCTGCCCTGATACCCTAGACGGGGTGTGAACCCGTGCGGCGAGCAGGATGCCTAAACCCTCAGTCACCCTAACAAGCCTAGAGTGGGGAAAGGCCGATGGGAGCACTAGTCACCATCACTCATGTCTAGGAGAACAGCAGGGGAAGACAGCAACAAACAAACTATATCAAAGATAGACTTATCCAGTCACGAGCAGAGAAGGCGATCCCAATCACGACAGTCCACACCGGACAAGAGCTCCACAGCAACACCATCAAAGGATCTCCTTCAAAGGTCAGAATAGAACTGGAAGTAAGGACTATATCTGGCAATGACTGCAAGTGAAAGTGAAACTAATATAGTAGCTGGGAGTGGCAGACAGGAATCACCTGAGAAGGATGCCTACAAACTCCCAGTCAGGACAAAAAGGTTCACAAGGCAAAACCCAGATGACATACCCTGAACCACGGAGCAAACTCACAAGCTATCGCGAGTAGCAAGTCGCTGCGACCTTCTCCTCCCAGACCTGTCTGGAACAGTGACCTGCTCTCTGATCCCGGCGTCCTGGCCTAGCTGCTTTCTCTTTATACCTGACATTGTATGGTGGGGGGTTTCCGAACTCCCCACCGTGACAGTTTTCTGTATTATAATTTTTTCCCTATATCTGGGCCTGACAACCACACAATGTGTTGAAGCACAGATCACACAATTCACGGATTACACCGTTGACAGCAAAAATGTGGATTATGGTAAAAAAAAATATTAATCACTAATATTCTTCCTATCTCTGCCCCTAACACACAGAAGGTATTGCTGCACAGATGTCACAAATCACTCCAGACACCTTTTATATAGCAAAATAATCGCTATTTTGAAAAGTATAAAAAATTTGAGTACAACTTTGAACAATTAAATTGCTGCCACCACACACTATAGTCCTTAAAAGGACTTTTGAGTCTTTGAAACATTTAAAAATTTAATAATCACAAACTCCCTACACTATCTGTCCCTTCCTAAGCGCAGCTCTCCCTGACTCGCAATGAGCTGAACCCGCGTCATCGAGTGCCATATAGCACCCAATGACGCGTTCCGGCCAGCCAATCACTGTAATGCCAGCAGCAAACAATTATGATTGATGGCCTAATGGTGACCCTCAAAAACATTTGGAGCAAGGGCCTGCTGATCTGACCATCTAAAACATTAAGGGCGAGGGCCTGCTGCCGCATTGGTGACTCTAGATAACCTCTGGGTAATTGCACGTCCCTGTGACGGCGACGATCCATTTGGATGTCTGCCCTATCAACTTTCCATGTTCTTTTGTGCGCCTACCATGGTGATCATGGGTATTGGGGAATCAGGGTTCGATGACGGAGATGGAGCCTGAGAAACGGCTATCACATCCAAGGGAGGTAATGGCTGAAATCAAATTGGCTGTTATTGCCTTTCCCCTTATTTTTCCTAATTGCGAACCACCCAGAGAGGGTGCGTCAAGTTATTAAAGCACAAGCGTCCAAGGAAGGCAGCAGGCACGCGGCAATTACCCACTCCCGGAGGTAGTAACGATAAAAAAAAAAAAGGCCCTGTTATTGGAATTAGTACACTTTTCGTTAACGAGCATCTATTGGAGGGTAAGTCTGGTGCCAGCAGCCGACTTGCTCCCGGTCTCCACAATGTTCACCCAGTGTGCCGTCATGGTGAGGATTGTGCTGACCAGACTCTTGGCTAATGAGTCTCGACTTGTAGGTGATGAGCTGCTGCTGCTTTGTTGACTCTAGATAACTTCTAGGTTATCGCACAGCCCCGTGACGGCAACGATCCATTTGGATGCCCTATCAACTTTGGAGCAATTTTTCAACTAGGACCTTCTGGTATAGCACCGTTTTGCTTGTCCTCTCCACCAGAGGAATGAGAGATGAGAAGTTCTCTTTGTAGTGGCGGTCGAGAAGGGTGAACAACCAATAATCCATGTTGTCTAAAATGCGTATAACTCGCGGGTCATGGGAAAGGCAGCCTAACATGAAGTCAGCCATGTGTGCCAGAGTATCAACATGCAAGCCTTCGCTGTCGTCATCAAAAGGTGAGCTGACCCTGTAAAACATTATATGCGAGGGCCTATAGGTGAGATGATCCTGTAAAACATTATATGTGAGGGCCTGCAGGTGAGCTAACCCTGTAAAACATTATTTGTGAGGGCCTGCAGGTGAGCTGACCCTGTAAAACAATATATGCGAGGGCCTGCAGTTGAGCTGACCATGTAAAACATTATATGCGAGGGCCTGTAGGTGAGCTGACCCTGTAAAACATATGTTAGGTCCTGTAGGTGAGCTGACCCTGTACAACATTATATGCGAGGGCCTGCAGGTGAGCTGACTCTGTAAAACACTATATGCGAGGGTCTGCAGGTGAGCTGACTCTGTAAAAATTATATATGAGGGCATTATATGCAACGAATAAGTACGTTTATATGACGGAAGAGAAGGAGGAGGATGAGAAAAGGAAGATTTAACCATATACCCTTTTTTGTGGTGGAATGGGTGCATGAGAATACAGTGTATTAAGTACATTAAACAACACATTTAAAGTGCCTTTGTTCATCCGCTTTCCTCTGGTGGAGTCGAGAAGTCTGGGGTAATCCAGGCCTTGTTCATTTTTATAAGAGTCAACCTGTCAGCATTTTCTCTTGACAGGCGGATACGCTTATCTGTTGTAACGGCACCAGCAGAACTAAATACCTGCTCAGACAAAACACTGGTGGCAGGGAAGGCCAGCACCTCCAAGGCGTAAAGCGTCAGTTCGTGCCACTTGTCTAGCTTGGACACCCAGTAGTTGTAAAGCACTGAGGGACACTAGGCCGCGCATCAGTGTGAGGGTGCTTGCGGGGTGTCATGAAACTGTCCCAGGCCTTGGAGAGTGTTGCCCTGCCTCTGTTTGAACTGCTGGGTGTTCCACATGTCTCCCCTCCTTGGTTGCTTAAGAAAGTACGGACTCTGCTGCCAGCGTTGTCAGATGGAAATTTTTGGAGCAATTTTTCAAACCGTCTCCTCCTCCTATTCATCGTCCAATTCGCTGAGAAGACGGACAGAGGGTGGTCTGGCTATCACCCTGTGTAATGTCTTCTGCTCCCATTTCCACCTCTTCCACATGCAAAGCGTTGGCCTTAATTGTGAGCAGCAAGCGTTTGAGTAGACACAGAAGTGGTATGGTTACGCTGATAATAGCTTTATCGCCGCTTACCATCTATGTTGATTCCTCAAAGTTTCTTACAACCTCACAGAGGTCAGACATCCATGCCCACTCCTCGCTTGTAAAGAGCGAAAGCTGACTGGAAAGGCGCGACCATGTTGCAGCTGGTATTCAACTACTGCTATCTGCTGCTCGCAAAGCCTGGCCAATTTGTGGAACGTCGAGTTCCAGCGCGTGCTCACGTCGCACAAGAGCTGGTGAGCTGTCAATTTAAAGCACTGCTGCAGTGTTGACAGACCGGCTGAAGATGTTGATGACTTGCAGAAATCTGCACAAACACACACGGCACACCTTCACCAGTAGCTCAGGCAAATTGGGGTAGGTTTTGAGAAAGCGATGAACCACAAAATTTAATACTTAGGCTAGGCATGGAATGTGTGTGAGCTTGCCGAGCTCCAAAGCCGCAACCAAGTAATGGCCATTATCACACACAGCGATGCCTGGTTGTAGGTTGAGTGGCGAGAGACACAGCTCAGTCTGGTCTCTTATCTCCTGCAACAGCTCTGCGGCAGTGTGCTGTTTGTCCCCTAAGCATATCCGTTTCAGCACGGCCTGTTGATGCTTCCCCACTGCAGTGCTACACTGCTTCCAGCTACCGACTGATGACTGACTGGTGCTGCACGCAGATAATTCCGAGGTAAAAGTGGAGGAGGAGAAGTGGGGGGTTGGAGCTACTAACATACAGTACAGACCAAAAGTTTGGACACACCTTCTCATTCAAAGAGTTTTCTTTATTTTCATGACTATGAAGGCATCAAAACTATGAATTAACACATGCGGAATTATATACATAACAAACAAGTGTGAAACAACTGAAAATATGTCATATTCTAGGTTCTTCAAAGTAGCCACCTTTTGCTTTGATTACTGCTTTGCACACTCTTGGCATTCTCTTGATGAGCTTCAAGAGGTAGTCCCCTGAAATGGTCTTCCAACAGTCTTGAAGGAGTTCCCAGAGATGCTTATCACTTGTTGGCCCTTTTGTCTTCACTCTGCGGTCCAGCTCACCCCAAACCATCTCGATTGGGTTCAGGTCCGGTGACTGTGGAGGCCAGGTCATCTGGTGCAGCACCCCATCACTCTCCTTCATGGTCAAATAGCCCTTACTTTCAAAGTTTTCCCAATTTTTCGGCTGACTGACTGACCTTCATTTCTTAAAGTAATGATGGCCACTCGTTTTTCTTTACTTAGCTGCTTTTTTCTTGCCATAATACAAATTCTAACAGTCTATTCAGTAGGACTATCAGCTGTGTATCCACCTGACTTCTCAATGCAACTGATGGTCCCAACCCCATTTATAAGGCAAGAAATCCCACTTATTAAACTTGACAGGGCACACCTGTGAAGTGAAAACCATTTCAGGGGACTACCTCTTGAAGCTCATCAAGAGAATGCCAAGAGTGTGCAAAGCAGTAATCAAAGCAAAAGGTGGCTACTTTGAAGAACCTAGAATATGACATATTTTCAGTTGTTTCACACTTGTTTGTTATGTATATAATTCCACATGTGTTAGGCCTCTTTCACACTTGCGTTGTCCGGATCCGGCGTGTACTCCACTTGCCGGAATTACACTCCGGATCCGGAAAAACGCAAGTGTACTGAAAGCATTTGAAGACGGAACCGTCTTCCAAATGCTTTCAGTGTTACTATGGCACCCAGGACGCTATTAAAGTCCTGGTTGCCATAGTAGGAGCGGGGAGCGGGGGAGCGGTATACTTACAGTCCGTGCGGCTCCCGGGGCGCTCCAGAATGACGTCAGAGCGCCCCATGCGCATGGATGACGTGATCCATGCGATCACGTGATCCATGCGCTTGGGGCGCCCTGACGTCACTCTGGAGCGCCCGGGGAGCCGCACGGACGGTGAGTACACTGCTCCCCCGCTCCCCACTACACTTACCATGGCTGTCAGGACTTTAGCGTCCCGGCAGCCATGGTAACCACTCTGAAAAAGCTAAATGTCGGCTCCGGCAATGCGCCGAAACGACGTTTAGCTTAAGGCCGGATCCGGATCAATGCCTTCCAATGGGCATTAATTCCGGATCCGGCCTTGCGGCAAGTGTTCCGGATTTTTGGCCGGAGCAAAAAGCGCAGCATGCTGCGGTATTTTCTCCGGCCAACAAACGTTCCGTACCGGAACTGAAGACATCCTGATGCATCCTGAACGGATTACTCTCCATTCAGAATGCATTAGGATAATCCTGATCAGGATTCTTCCGGCATAGAGCCCCGACGACGGAACTCTATGCCGGAAGACAATAACGCAGGTGTGAAAGAGCCCTTAATTCATAGTTTTGATGCCTTCAGTGTGAATCTACAATTTTCATAGTTATGAAAATAAAGAAAACTCTTTGAATGAGAAGGTGTGTCCAAACTTTTGGTCCGTACCGTAGGTGCTGGCTGAAACCCTGATGAAATTAGGGCCCGCAATCCTCAGCATTGGTAGCACCTGTGCCATCCCAGGGTACGTTCACCCAGTGTGTCATCAGGGAAATGTAGCGTCCCTACCCGAATTCACTTGTCCATGTGTCTGTGGTTAAGTGCACCTTCCCAGTAACTGCCTTTGTCAGGGCACGTTTGATGTTTTGGGAGACATGTTGGTGTAAGGCAGGCACGGCACACCTTGAAAGGTAGTGGCGGCTGGGGACATCAAGCTGTGGAAGGCCTCAGTGTCCACAAGACTAAATGGCAACATTACCAGGGCCAGTCATTTTGAAAGGTGCGCATTTAGTGCTATGGCCTGTGGGTGGTTGGCTGGGTATTTGCGCTTGCGTTCAAATGCCTGGGGTAATGACATTTGGACACTGCGCTGGGACAGGGAAGTGGATGTGATCGCTGATAGTGCTTGTGAAGGTCTAGGTGCAGGGCGGGAGGCATCTTCGCCTGCACCTTCGACAGGCGATTGGCCAGCACGTACCATATGGTAAGAGGAGGCAGTGGTGTGACCCGCAGACACAGATTGTGGACCTAGATGTTATTATGGTGCTTGGATTCCATGTGGCGGATCATGCTGGTGGTGGTGAGGTTGCTAGTGTTCACACCCCGGCTCATTTTGGTGTTGCACAGGTTGCAAACTACTATTCTTTTGCCGGCCACATTTTCCTCAAAAAAGCACCATAATGTGGAACACCTGATTTCCGCAAGGGGGTGCTCGGTCAAACAGTTGCGAGCCTGTGTGGTGTGGCCCGCCTTCTCCCTTTTGCGACCAAACTGCCTCTTCCAGCCTGTTGCGGTGCTGCATATCCCTCCCCCTCTGTAACTGCTGTCCTCGCTCGGCTTTTCACCTTCCAAGGTTGGGTCAGTGACCTCATCGTCCACCACATCCTCTTCCACTTCCTCACTCTGCTCATCCTCTTGATTTGTTCACCTAACCACAACCTCAGTGATTGACAACTGTGTCTCATACTCTTCATCAACCTCTTGAGACAGTAATTGCAGTTGACTCATTGGCAACTGTGTCTCATCCTCATTCACCTCATTAAACACTAATTGCCGTTCCCCACCGTCATGTTCTTGTGACTGTGGATGCTCAAGAGGTTGGGAATCAGGGCACAAGATCTCATGTCCCTCTTCAAGCGTGCTTGGCGAGAGGGCCAAATCAAGTAATGGCCATGAAAAGAGCTCCTCTGAATTTCCGAGTGTGGGAACAGGTTAGGATTCTGTTAACCAGACTCTTGACTACTGAGACTGGACTTGGTGGAAGACAGGGTGGTGCTTAAACGACTGGAATCATTATCTGCTGCAGTACAACCGACCACCTGGTCACACTGGTCTGACTTCAAGAGTTTTGTCATGTGATGTCCTGCAAACTGGGACAAGAAGCTAGGTATCGTGGATAATTGTTTTTCTTGTGCTCTGGCAGCAGGCACAGTTTCTGCGTGAACCATTAGCATCACGGCTACTTCCCCGTCCCTTAATGCTCACATTCTTCATATTAAATGTCACAGTTCACAGCAAGCACAGTATATGGAAAAAAAAAGTATGGAAAAGTATGGAAAAAGGAAAATAGAAAAAATATAAGTGAAATCTATCTTTGGCCCTGACACAGAGAAGGTATTGCACAGGTGTCACTGCAGACACCCTCTATAGAAAAAGTATTGAAAATGATGGGAAAAAAAAAATTTGACTGCTATATTATATTGTTGCCACCACACACAATAGTCCTTAAAAGGACTTTGGGTCTTTGAAACGTTTTTCAACTAAATAGATTGTGATCACACTCCCTACACTATCCTACACGCTATATAGCACCCGATCACGTGTTCCGGCCAGCCAATCACTATGGCATTACAGTGATGGCAGTACTTACCTTCACGTTTATTGGCTGCATAGCAGCCGTGAAACATACGGGGAGGAGACTCGAGCATGGCGCTCAACCACATGCAGTACTCGGCCGAGTACCACCATGTGCCGAGCATAGCGATGCTTGAGCCGAACAGCAGTTCGGCCAAACATGCTCGTTCAACACTAGTGAAGACTTCAGGAACCGCTTGACAACCAGATTGAACACATGCGTCATGCAGGGCGCATGGCGCAGCCCTCCTTGACACAGCTCCGACACCATGTTTTCTCGTTGTCGGTCACCCTGGTTCTGATTTTGAGTTGTCGCGGAGAAAAACAGTATTCGATTTCTTGATGAAGGACACGGAGCAGTTTCTCCCCTGTGTGACTCCGTTCGCCCAGGAAAACGAGGTGTAGAACAGCGTTACACCGCCATGCCCTGCACATGTAGTATGCTTGAGGAGCACTGTGAATTGTCCCTGCAGTGAAGGCTGAGGACACAGTGGTGGATGAGGAGGCAGAGGCGGACATTGTCACAGGACCAATGGTGTGAGAACTCAGAGGCGAACGTGGCATCATCTGGCCAAGTTACTGGTGTGGCTGGGCTGGAACCACATTCACCCAGTGGGCCGTAAATGACATGTATTGTCCCTGACCATAGTTAAAGCTCCACACGTCTGCGCTGCCATGCACTTTGGCAGACACCGACATACAGGACTGGCCCACCTTCTGTTCTACATATTTGTGCAGGGCTGGTTCTAACTCTTTGGCAAAGAAATGACGGCTTAGGACTCTCCACCTCGGCTTGGCACATGCCATCATTTCTCTGAAAGGTGCACGGTCCACCGCTTGGAAAGGGAGGGACTGCAGTACTAGCAACTTGGACAGGAGCACATTCAGCTTCTGCGCCGTTGGATGACCACAGATATATTGCTGTCTCTTGCCAATTGCTTCAGTGATCGACTGCTGGCAAAATAAGTGATGAGGAGTAGGATGAGGAGGAGAAGGAGCATCATGACCGGTAGATGATGGGAAGGATATACAGCTCCCTTCGGCTAAGGTGGTGGAGCCTTGACTGCCTGAAATCGGGTGCATGCCACTGGGAGATCCAGCGATTGGTGCAGCAGGCGGGACCATCACGGTTCTCCCAGGCTACTTATGGTGACGATGCATATGTTGACGCAGGGCCATGGTGCCAACATTGGCACCCTGGCCACGCTTCACCTTCTGCCCACAGATTTGGAAAATGTCCATGTTCACCTCCTCCAGCGGATTAACAAAAAAATGCCCCTACACTCCGCAATGACTGACTGCTATGGCCACTTACTCTGTGAACCTCTGCACCACTACTTTCCGGGCAGGTAGGCTCCTGTAAAGTGGGTGTCTACCCTGGACACATTTGGCTCTCGACTTCCCACTGCTGCCACCCTGCTGACTCCCGGCTACGCTACCGACTCGCTGTCTCCACCGCTGCCTCACACGCAAGCTGCAACCCTCTTCTCCCGATGATAATGAAGCCCCTTCGTCACCCAGCTCCCAATTACGATCGGCTATATCATCATTGAGTACTATCTGCATGTCACTGATGTCCTCCTCAATGGTCTCTGAGCCAGGCACCTGACCCCTTGCAACACGAGCACCCATGCCACTCTCCTCATCACTACTTGCCAGCCTACCGGAGGAAGTGGTGGATGTCTCCGCCATACCCTGGCTGGGAAGTAGCTGCTGACTTTCCTCTAGTAGCTTGTCCTCGCTGTATAGTGGCGCTGAGCCAAAGCATATAATACTTCACTGGCTGAAGGAACAGAAAAGGACAGGCAGGTTGAGGGCAGGTGAGGGCACAGGGCCTGGTCCCATGCCATGCTAACTAAGGGTTGTGTCTGTCAAACCCAACGACTCTTGGCTAGGGGTGTCTGATGTCACTTAGGATGAAATGGATGACCAAGTCAACCATTCCAGCACTGCTGGGTTGCCGGTCAAGACACTACGGCTAAATGACACCGCGAGCTCTGGCCTCTTGAAGTGACCCCTGATGCCATTCCCCCTTACTCTGCTGCGACCTGTGCCTGCACAAGAAATATTTAGAATTTTGCCCCTCTACTGTGCAGGACCTGTCACTTCTCTGCCTGACATACTGTTAGTTTAAATAAATAAATTAGAAATAAAAACACCCCAAAAAAGTCAGAAATGTTGTCACTTCACGGCACAGCGGCTAACAAGCCTTCCCCCCCCCCCCACTAATACACCACAAAAAAGGCTTTAGAACATATAACTGCACCGCTGAACAGCAAATAAGACTTTTTTATTTCCACTGATACACCCCAAAAGATGCTGTAATTTTGTCACTTCACCAAACTCCTCTCGAAGGGAGTTTCAATAATTGGGCACTAACTGACTCCTAAAGGTCACCACACGGTTGCATAACTGACAATCGGGGCAGGAATCACAGTATACTTTTATCTCTCTATATACCCCTGGCCAGTAAAATCACTGCAAAATACGGTCTTTGGCTTTTTCATAAGCCAAGTGTCCACCTAGTACATATGAATGGGCTAGCTCCATCACCTTCTGGTGATGCAACTTTGGGACCACAAGTTGCTCCACAACTTGTCCATTTTGCTCATCGACTCTATACAAGAGTTAATTTTCTAATGAAAAATGGGGAAATATTTTCTCTACCCCAGGTTCTTCAGACACCCCATTGACTACTTTCACACTTTGCCGTGCATGGATTAATGTAGGGTCCCTGGGATAAGCTGTCCCAAAGTTATCACTGGAGACTGGCAAGTCAGGGAGACCAATTTCAGGGACATCATCAGTATCACCTGCAAGGGGAAACTCTCGGTTTCACTCAGGGTCACCCCTACCGCTTGCACATTTTCCGGTTTAGCCAGAGGGATATGTTCTACAGAAGTTACACTTAAGCACTTTACACGCATATGCCACATTTGCCAAAACAGAGGAAAATCATACCCCCACATTGACATTATGCATCAGGCCGTTTACAACCCCCACTTAATGGAATACTTTTCCGCATGGGGTTTCAAAAGACACTATAGCAGACACTTTTGTATCCCCATGTATGCAGATGACCCCCATCTGTCTCTTTTGCAGCTTTCTAGTGTCCATCAAGCTTCCAAGCACAAAAGTCACTAGATTACCCGAGTCCAACATAGCTTTAACTGTGTTCTTCAATCACCAAGCTGCGAGTTTGTCGCTCTGTATCTGGTGTCGACAAGGCAGAGTAGGCAGGTCCTGCAAATAATGATTTCCTCCCCCCGCTGTCATACTCCATAGGCTCATCAACAACAGGAGAGTTGGCAGCCACTTGGCCCAGTCCTTGACACCGCCAGCACACCATGTGTTTGACAGCCCAAGGCTGTTTAGGGCTAACTGGCTTTAGAGGCCTGGCTAATAGGTCTGTCTCAGTTCCTACTTTACGGCCCTCCCTCGCCCCCTTTAGATTAGGAACAGTCTTACCGCGATCAGTAGTTTTCTGGCTCCTTGCGGCCGACTGAGTAGGAGAGAGGTCTTGGAGATACTACTCAGTGTTCAGATACCGCTCCACTAGGGCGACGAGCTGATCTGCATCCCTGGGGTCCGCTTGTCCCACACAGCACTGCATCCGAAATGGAAGAGCACAAACAAATCGGTCCAGGACCACTCTTTCAACCACCTTGAGCAGCTGTAGAGACCTCAGGCTGCAGCCACTTTTTAGCCAGGTGGAAAAGGTCATACATTTGCGACCTCGCTGGTTTATCTAGTTGGAAAATCCAGTTGTGCACCCGCTGGGCTCTGACCCCAGATGTTACCCCTAATTGAGCAAGGATTTCTGCTTTCAGCTTGTGGTATTGTCGGGCATCCTGCTCACTTAAATCAAAGTAGACTTTCTGTGGCTCTCCACTGAAGAATGGAGCAAGGGTGTCTGCCCACTGTTCTGCTGGGAGTTTCTCTCTTTCAACGGTCCTTTCAAACATGGTGAGGTATGTCTCCACATCATCCTCTATGGTCATTTTTTGAAGGGAAGCTTGCACTCTCCTACCCGCAGGGATGGATTCCTCCTGGACTTGGGCCTCTCAGCCAGCATCTTTATCTGCTCCACCATACTTTTGTTAACTGATTGCTGTTCTCTCATACCAGCTTGCGTAGTCTCCATGAACAACCAATTGGTTTCTTGCTGGTTAGCATTCACCTTTGGAGCTGAATGTTAGCCTGGATCAGCTGTTTAACAGCTTCCTCAATATCGGCCGTATTTGGTTTTGTAAGAACACCAGACTTAACCCAGGACATAAAACTTGCTGGATTTTTGTGCCAGCGCAGCCTCCATGATATTTAACAGGATTAGCTCATAGGATCACCGTCTCCTGGGATAGACAGGCACTGTAGGCACACAAAACACAGTCCAGTCTAAGCAAGTATGGTGCAACTGACAGCAGCCAGTTTTATTTGGCTGTTGCAGGCTAAAATATTGAACAAAACAGTACAACATAAAAGAAATACCTGGCTGTCTGGCCACTAAGTCTATACATACAGCAGTTCCTAACTACATGAAACTGAGCCTTATACCCAGCACCATAAACCAAAACACACGGTTGCTTTGTACTCACATCAGAGCTTTTCCCAAGAGCAGATATCTCAGCTAGTGAGCTGTCTGCCCTTTTATAGTCCACCCAGGTGCTCAGGTGATTAACCACATTCACCATGAATACCTGGAATGGCTAATTGGAGCAAGGACCCACCCAACTCTCCCTGCTCCAAGCAGGCAGGCACTTCTAACTTCTAAAAAACTTACACACACAGAAAACCTAGTTTTCCTTGCTGTTTCAATTACCTGGCTGCTATTTAGAACGGATAAGACAGGAACCTGGATGAAATGCAGACTCCTTCTACCACATCCCCCTGGTCCTGTCACATCAGATATTCCGAGGAGCTCTTTTCAATGCCATTCCTTCATTTGGGTCTCTTGACAAGCCCGCTTGAAGAGGGACATGAGCTCTTGTGCCCTGATTCCCAAACTCTTGAGCATCCACAGTCACAAGAAGATGACGTTGGGGAACAGCAATTAGTGTTTCACGAGGTGGATAATGATAATGAGACACAGTTGCCAATAAGTCAATGGCAATTAGTGTCTCAAGAGGTTTATGATGAGGATGAGACACAGTTGTCAATAAGTGAGGTTGTTGTTAGGTCAACAAGTCAGGAGGATGAGCAGAGTGAGGAAGTGGAAGAGGAGGCGGCGGATGATGAAGTCACTGACCCAACCTGGGAAGGTGGCAAGCCTAGTGAGGACAGCAGTACAGAGGAAGAGGAATCTGCAGCACCACAACAGGCTGGAATAGGCAGTGGGGTGGCAAAAGGGAGAAGGCGGGCCAACCCAAACAGGCCCGCAACTTTTCCACCGAGCACACCCTTGCGGAAATCTCCCTTGAAAAGGGGTAGGTGTTCCGCACTCTGGCGCTTTTTTGAGGAAAGTGCGGATGACAAAAGAATTGCAATTTGCAACCTGTGCCATACAAAAATGAGCCGGGGCGTGAACACTAGCAACCTCACCACCACCAGCATAATTCGCCACATGGCATCAAAGCACCATAATAGGTGGCCCAAACGCCTTGGTCCACAATCAGTGTCTGCGGGTCACACCACTGCCTCCTCTTCCCCTGTGTTATGTGCTGGCCAATCCCCTATTGAAGGTGCAGGCCTGGATGCCTCCCGCCCTACACCTGGACCTTTGCAAGCACATCTGCAACCACATCCACTTCCATGTCCCAGCGCAGCGTACAAATGTCCTTACCCCAGGCATATGAACGCAAGCGCAAATACCCAGCCACCCACCCAGTGGTGTAGCGTGGGGGGGCCGTGGGGGCCATTGCCCCAGCCGCAAAATTGCAAGGGGCGCCAAGCTGCTCCAGGCAGCAATCACTTCAATGAGGGTCACTGGAGCCTATGGCTCCCATCCCCTCCGTTCTTCCTCATAGGCTTTAGGATAGTGGTCTAAAGCCTATAGGCAATAGAGCATCCATAGTGACTAGAATTAAGTTTCTCCTGGGAGGTACGATGTCAGGGGAAGAGGCGGAGTCTCTTTGTACAGGGGACGGGGCCTAAACATGTGCAGGAGATTCTACAGAGCACGATGTTGCAGAGAGGAGCAGAAGCTGCAGGTTAGTATGTGGAGGAGAATAGTTACTGTTATTTTTACTTGGGGGGGGCTTTTTGCAGGGGCTGAAAGGAGGAGGAATAATCCTTGTACTGGAGACTGTATGTTAGAGGGATCTGAAGAGAGAGGTGGGGGTGATATTATTAACATGGGACTGTATGCTGGAGTGGCTGAAGGCAGGGGGGTGATTATATTTTAAATGGGACTGTATGCTGGTGGGGCTAAAGGCAGGAAGAGTGATGCATTTTACATGGGACTGTTTTCAAGAAGGGCTAGAAGGCAGGGAGAGTGATGTATCTTACATGGGACTGTATGCTGGAGGGTCTGAAGGCAGGGGGAGTTTTGTATTTTTCATGGAACTGTATGTTAGAGGGCCTGAAGATGGGGAGTGATGTATTTTACATAGGACTGTATGCTGGAGGGTCTGAAGGCAGGGTAGTGATTTGTCTTACATGGGATTGTGTGCTTGAGGGGCTGAAGGCAGCGGGGGCTGTATCTTACATGGGACTGTATGCTGGAGGGGCTGAAGGTGGAGGGTGTTATATCTTACATTGGACTATATGCTGGAGGGGCTGAAGGCAGGGGAAGTGATTTATCTTACACAGGACTGTATGCTGGAGGAGCTGAAGAAGGGAAAGGTTGTATCTTACATGGGACTGTATGTTGGAGGAGCTGAAGGCAGGGGGAAAGTTGTATCTTACATCGGACTGTATACCGGAGGGGCTGAAGGGGGCCATAATTACTATGAGGGTCCATTCACATGTCCGTAGTGTATTGCGGATCCGCACCCCCATAGAACTGCCTATTTTTGTCCGTAGAGATTAAATGGGTCCGCACCCATTCCCCACAATTGCGGAACAGATGCGAACCCATTCTGCAGACATGTGAATGTTGCCTAATTCAGAGGGGGCCATAAATATTATAATAACACTACAGAGGGGGCCATTATAATATTATTAATAATAATTATACAGAGGGGGCCATTATATATTATAATTATACAGAGGGCATTTTACTTATGGGCACTACGGGGAGGGGAGGTCTGTTATCTGAGGATGATAGTAAAGTGAGGAATCTAAAAATAATTCAGTGAAACTCTGCAGAGACGTGGCTGAAAGAAGGTATCATGGCGGTCTTATCTCCGAATGAAGACGCTGAGTAAAGTCTACATCACAGGAGATGTCACTGGATGTAACAGGTATGGTGCTGTATTCTCCTGTATATTTCATAGCAACGTAGGTTATGTCCATCCAAATATCTTTTTTTTTTTTTTTGGGGGGGGGGGTGGATATAGAATTTGTCCCACACTGCCGCAGCCTGGCCCCATACTTCAGGTAACACTGTGCGTGTTCTGAATTCTGGGGCCTCACATCCATATACTGCATTATCTGTACTCAGAGAGTTATCACTGTGTTACATAGGACTGCAGGTGACATCTACTGCATTATCTGTACTCAGAGAGATATCAATGTGTTATATGTGGTGTTATGTAGGACTGCGGGTGACATCTAATATATTATCTGTACTCAGAGAGTTATCACTGTGTAATCTGTGGTGTTACATAGGACTGCAGGTGACATCTACTACACTACCTGTACTCAGAGAATTATCACTGTGTTATCTGTGGTGTTACATAGGACCGAAGGTGACATCTACTACATTATCTGTACTCAGAGAGTTATCTGTGGTGTTACATAGGACTGCAGGTGACATGTACGCAATACTTGGCTTGCCCCGGGTGCTGGCAACCTACGCTACGTCACTGAACCCACCCACAGGTCATAGCACTAAATGCGCAACTTACCAAATTATTGGCCCTGTAAATGTTGCCATTTAGGCTTGTGGACACTGAGGCCTTCCGCAGCCTGATGTCGACGGACGTCCCTCGTTATGCAGTCCCCAGCCGCCACTATTTTTCACCGTGTGCCTTGCCCGCCTTATACAAGCATGTGTCCTGTAACATCACCCATGCCCTGACCAAGGCAGTTACTGGGAAGTTCCACTTAACCACTGACACATGGACAAGTGCTTTCAGCCAGGAACGCTACATTTCCCTGATGGCACACTGGGTGAACGTTGTGGAGGCCGGGAGCGAGTCGTACCCTGGGATGGCACAGGTGCTACCGATACCAAGGATTGCGGGCCCTACTTCCATCAGGGTTTCCGCCACCACTTACGTTAGTGGCTCAAACTCCCACTTCTCCTCCTCCGCCTACTCCTCCACTTCCACCTCAGAATTATCCTCTTGCAGCACCAGTCATCCATCAGTCAGTAGTTGGAAGCAGTGTAGCACTGCAGTGGGGAAGCGTCAACAAGCCGTGCATAAGCTGATCTGCTTAGGGGACAAACAGCACACTGCCGCAGAGCTGTGGCAGGGGATAAGAGACCAGACTGAGCTGTGGCTCTCGCCACTCAACCTACAACCAGGCATGGTTGTGTCTGATAATGGCCGTAACTTGCTGGCGGCTTTGGAGCTCGCCAAGCTCACACACATCCCATGCCTAGCCCACGTCTTCAACTTAGTGGTTCAGAGGTTTCTCAAAACCTTCCCCAATTTGCCTGAGCTACTGGTGAAGGTGTGCCGCGTGTGTGCCCATTTCCATAAGTCAACAACAGCTTACACCAGTCTGTCAACGATGCAGCAGCGCTTACAATTGCCAGCTCACCGACTGTTGTGTGATGCGAGCACGCGCTGGAACTTGACGTTCCACATGTTGGCTAGGCTTTGTGAGCAGCAGAGGGCAGTAGTGGAATACAAGCTGCAACATGGTCATCACTTTTCCAGTCAGCTTCCGCTCTTCACAAGCAAAGAGTGGGCATGGATGTCTGACATTTAAGGAATCAACACAGATGGTGAGCGGTGATAACAATATTATCAGAGTCACCATCCCACTTCTGTGTCTACTCAAACGCTCGCTGCTCACAATTAAGGCCGACGCTTTGCATGTGGAAGAGGTGGAAATAAGGGAAGACATTACACAGGGTGATAGCCAGACCAGCCTCAGTTCGTCTTCTCAGCGCAAATTGGAGGATGATGATGATGATGATGATGATGATGAGGAGGAGGAGGAGGAGCAGGAGATGGTTGCCTCCGCTACAGAGGGGTGTACCCATGAAAGTTTAATTCCATCTGTTCAGCGTGGATGGGCAGAAGAGGAGGAAGAGGATGAGGAGATTGAGAGTCATCCTCCTGATGAAGACAGCAAAGTCTTGCCTGTTGGGACTCTGGCACACATGGCTGACTTTATGCTAGGCTGCCTTTCCCAGAACCAACGTGTTTTATGCACTATGGATAACACCAGATACTGGTTGTTCACCCTTCTCGACCGCCGCTACAAAGAGAACTTCTCATCTCTCATTCCTGTGGTGGAGAGGACGAGCAAAGTGGTGCAATACCAGAAGGTCCTTGTTGAAAAGAGTACGCAGTTCCTTGGGCAACCAAGGAGGGGAGACGATGGGAACACACATCAGTTCCAACAGAGGAAGGGCAACACTCTCCAAAGCCTGGGATAGTTTCATGACACCCCTCCAGCACCCTCACCCTCAAACCCCTTAATCATTATTTTGTGGAAGAAGGTATATTGCACCCCTCAATCAGTATTTTGTGGAAGCAGGCTTTTCGCAGGCCTTAATCAATATTTGGTGGAAGCAGGTATATCAATCCCCTTAATCAGTATTTTGTGGAAGCGGATATATAGAACCCCTTAATCAATCTTTGGTGGAAGCAGGTATATCGCACCCATCAAAAACCCCTTAATAAGTATTTTGTGGAAGCAGGTATATCACACCCCTCAATCTGTATTTTGTGGAAGAAGGTATATAGAACCCCTTTATCAGTATTTTGTGGAAGCAGGTGTTTCACAGGCCTCAAACAATATTTGGTCTGCATGGTGCAAAATCTCCCACATTACCAACCAGACCAATGAATCCCAAATGCTCAGTGGTTCTGTGAAACCCAATTTGGGAAACACTGTAATACAAAATCAATAGAAGTAAAACTGTTAAAAAAAAAAAAAAAGATTACATTTATAATGACATTTAAAAGTATACATTCTTTTTCCTAATATTCTTTTACTATAAGCTATCAGAGTATACAGTTTCTCCTTGAGGAGACCCCCAGCTGATATGAGGAATATTATAGGAACAATACTTCTTGGGAAAAGGAATGCAAATTAGTCTTCTATTAACCCTTTCCCCACATTCACTGTACACGTACGGTGGATGTTAAGTCTTTAAAGTTAGGGCCCACTCCAAAGCGAGTCGAGCACCATAGCTACTGGATGCTTGCTGTTTCACACAGCAGATAACTTGGAGCTAATGTCTGTGATTGGTGGTAATTTTACCACAGCATCTGAAAGGCCAGAAGTGCGTGCTTCCCGGGCAGGAACACCTCCCCCTGGCAGAGATTGGGAAAGACGTTCCATTGCACTAATAAGCCAAAACCTGTACTAGGCTTTTAAGCTAATAACTGGTATGTTACAAATCAGGCCTGCAGATGACGGCACTGAATTTAAATATACCAATCTTTGTATATTGAAATGGATACAATTCAATTACTTTATACAAATTGCAATCTAATGAAAAATTAAAATGGCCGATTCATCGTTTTTTTCATCACTTCTTCTCCCTCAAAAAAATTTACAAAAAATTTACAAAAAATTATACAGACTCCAAATTGAAGACTCCAAATTGAATCAATAAAAACTATAGCTCTTCCCACAAAAAAATAACTCTAACACAGCTCAGTAGACTTAACTTTAAACAAGTTATGGGGGTCAGAATACGGCAATGAAAGAAAATAAAATTAACTTTTTCCAGCTTTTTTTTTCTTTCAGTATTGAAACACAAGAAAAACTATATAAATGTGGTAAGGTTGCAATCGTACTGACCTCGACAATGAAGAGAACAGGTCAGTTTTGCTGCATAGTGAACATTACAAAAACAAAACTGAGGTGGAAATGCATTTTTTTCTAACTCTACACTTTGAATTTTTTCTCAGCTTCCAACTACTTCATATGCAAAATTAATTGGTGCCATTAGACAGTGCAACTTATCTCTCAAAAAAAACAAGCCCCATACAGCTATGTGAATGAAAAAAATTAAAGATTGGCGCTTTGTGAAGCAAAAGGTGAAGTAAAAAGTGGAAATGCAAAAACTGAAAATCAGCATGTCAGGAAGGGGTTAAGGGTATTAGAAAACTATTGTGATTTACCAAGAAAAGAGGAGTTAACTTATGGCTTTTCTAGCAGATAATTTTCTAAATCCACAAAAATTTGTCAGCTTCTTGGCCTCCAACTAAAGGCCATCATGAACTCTTTAGTGTTTATTCTTGAAGAGGCTAAAAATTAGCATGTTCTAAAAAAGAAAGGAAAGCTGTGGGAGGAAGCTATCCTATAAGTAAGGCTACTTTCACACTCGCGTTTGGTGCGGATCCGTCATTGATCTGCACAGACGGATCCGTTCAGATAATACAACCATCTGCATCCGTTCAGAACGGATCAGTTTATATTATCTTTAACATAGCCAAGATAGATACGTCTTGAACACCATTGAAAGACAATGGGGGACAGATCCATTTTCTATTGTGCCAGATTGTGTCATTGTGTCCGTCCCTATTGACTTACTTTGTGTGTCAGAACGGATCCGTTTGGCTCAGTTTCGTCAGGCAGACACCAAAATGCTGCAAGCAGCGTTTTGGTGTCCGCCTCCAAAGCAGAATGGAGACGGAACGGAGGCAAACTGAGGCATTCTAAGCGGATCCTTTTCCATTTAGAATGCATTAGGTCAAAACTGATCCGTTTTCGACCGCTTGTGAGAGCCCTGAACGGATCTCACAAACGTAAAGCCAAAACACCAGTATGAAAGTAGCCTAAGTGTTCAACCTTTTAAACACGACATATAGGATTATAGCCAAGGCAGTATCTTTTCTGCAGGCAGCTGTTTTGAGGTGATTGTCCCTCATCACTGGAAAGGCTGATCACTTTTCTATCACTTCCCTCTCTGTCCACTGGCAATAGGCTGAGCAGCACAGGGTATGCAGGGACACCAGCTCTTTGACTTTTTCAGTCTCAGGGAGCAGCAGAACCATTAGAATAAGAATATTTAATGTAGTTCTGTAACAGCCATCTTCCCCAAATGATAAAATTGTTGGTAGCTTAAAATAGAGGTTCACTTTTTACTGCTACCTTATCTCATTTTTAAAATGAGTGAGGATATACAAATCTGAAAATTACCAAAAGTAGGACACAGGCAAATAAACTCTGAATATAGGAAATGTGAAAACTTTGCTAAAAAAATAAATATGTGCTAATTAACATTAATCATGAATTGTCAAAGGAAATACACTTGTTTGTTTTATTAAGCTGACCTATTCCCAGGAGGTACTAAATGTAAGTGTTTTCTCCATGTAACTACCTTATGCTATTTACAAAATGTATTTTTTAAGTCATCAGTAGATTGATAAGTGCTCAACTTCTCCGACTTACTGAAAGCTCTTAATGCAAAAAGCAGATGCCATTCTTTATCTGATTTTCAGGAATGTCAGAACATATGTTTTGTGGGAATAACATCACCAATGCCATTAAGCAATCCTATTGCTAAGGTCAAATTCCTTGAATTTAAATGTTTAAGTTTAAGTTTTAATATTTACTAGTGATAAGCGTCATAGGCAATATTCAAATTCGCGAAAATCGGCAATGTAATATATTTGCGATAAAAATGTGCAATTTGAATATTTGCGATCAACACTAACTGGGGTAGGCGACTTTCCTATTGTTTGCTAGGGATAATGCTAAGTGCTATATTTGCAATAAATTTGCAATTAGCATATTCGTTAATATCAATATATAACACTATATTCTAAATATTAGCAAATTCTCAAAGTGGCGATATTCGCGATTAAAATTCACAATTCGAATATTCACACTCAACACTAATATTTACCTCAATATACACTCACCTAAAGAATTATTAGGAACACCATACTAATACGGTGTTGGACCGCCTTTTGCCTTCAGAACTGCCTTAATTCTATGTGGCATTGATTCAACAAGGTGCTGATAGCATTCTTTAGAAATGTTGGCCCATATTGATAGGATAGCATCTTGCAGTTGATGGAGATTTGAGGGATGCACATCCAGGGCACGAAGCTCCCGTTCCACCACATCCCAAAGATGCTCTATTGGGTTGAGATCTGGTGACTGTGGGGGCCATTTTAGTACAGTGAACTCATTGTCATGTTCAAGAAACCAATTTGAAATGATTCGAGCTTTGTGACATGGTGCATTATCCCGCTGGAAGTAGCCGTCAGAGGATGGATACATGTTCTCATTCTGTTTACGCCAAATTCGGACTCTACCATTTAAATGTCTCAACAGAAATCGAGACTCATCAGACCAGGCAACATTTTTCCAGTCTTCAACAGTCCAATTTTGGTGAGCTTGTGCAAATTGTAGTCTCTTTTTCCTATTTGTAGTGGAGATGAGTGGTACCCAGTGGGGTCTTCTGCTATTGTAGCCCATCCGCCTCAAGGTTGTGCGTGTTGTGGCTTCACAAATGCTTTGCTGCATACCTCGGTTGTAACGAGTGGTTATTTCAGTCAACGTTGCTCTTCTATCAGCTTGAATCAGTCGGCCCATTCTCCTCTGACCTCTAGCATCCACAAGGCATTTTCGCCCACAGCACTGCCGCATACTGGATGTTTTTCCCTTTTCACACCATTCTTTGTAAACCCTAGAAATGGTTGTGCGTAAAAATCCCAGTAACTGAGCAGATTGTGAAATACTCAGACCGGCCTGTCTGGCACCAACAACCATGCTACGCTTAAAATTGCTTAAATCACCTTTCTTTCCCATTCTGACATTCAGTTTGAAGTTCAGAAGATTGTCTTGACCAGGACCAAACCCCTAAATGCATTGAAGCAACTGCCATGTGATTGGTTGACTAGATAATTGCATTAATGAGAAATAGAACAGGTGTTAATAATAATTCTTTAGGTGAGTGTATATACTTTATACTTGCATATTGAAACAAAAAGCTTATGCACAAATAGTTTCTGATCATGTTTTGTGACTAGTGTTGATCGAGCATGCTCGGCTGAACAACAGCGCAATGCTTGAGTCTCCACCCCGCACGTTTGTTGGCATTACAGTGATTTACTGGCCGGATAACACGTGTTCAGCTCAGTGTTAGTCAGGGAGAGCTGTGATGAAGAAGGGAAAGATAGTGTAGGGAGTGACATTTTTTTTTTTTTTAAGTTTAAAAACTTATACTGTAAAAGAGCCAAAAGTCCTTTTAAGAACTATTGTTGAGTGACAGCAGCAATATATATTTTTAGCGCAACCTGCGCCAAATTGCAAAAACATTATAGACCCAAAAGTCCTTTAAAGGACTATTGTTATGTGTGGCAGCAGCAATATATATTTTTAGCGCAACCTGCACTAAATTGCTAAAACTTTACATACTCAAAAGTATTTTTAAGGACTATTGTGTGTGGCAGCAATATCTATTTTCAGCGCATCCTGCGATAAATAGAGTGCAATAGTTAGGCCGCTGCAAACAGAGACATTATCTGCGCTACATCTCCTATGTAACATGTGTGCATTCCAATAATATCTGTGACATCCAGTGTACTTTTTCCGTAGACGGTGTCTGCTGCAGACAGTGACATTAGCTGCGCTACATCTTCTTTGTAACGTGTGCACATCCCAAAAGTATCAGTGACATTCAGTGTACTTTTTCCGTAGACGGTGTCAGCTCCGGACAGTGACATTACCTGGGGTACATCTCCTGTTTAACATTTCCACATGCCAAATACCTGTGACATTTCCTGTAATTTTTTATTAGCTGCTGGTGGTGACATCAGCAACATTATATACGGTAATTATCCTGTGTAACGCTTCCACATCACAAATACCTGTGACATTCCCTGAAATGTTTTATTACCCGCTGGTGACAGCATTGATATTATCTGAGGTATTTCTCCTATGTAACATTTCCACATCCTAAATACCTGTGACATTCCCTATAATTTTTTATTAGCCGCTGGTGACAGCATTGACATTATCTGCGGTATATCTCCTGTGTGACGTTTCCACATCCAAATACCTGTGACATTCCCTATAATTTATTATTATCTGCTGGTGACATCAGCGACATTATCTGCGGAATTTCTTCTGTGTAACGTTTCCATATCCCAAATTCCTGTGACATTCCCTATAATTTTTTATCAGCAACATTATCTGCGGTACTTCTCCTACGTAAAGCTTCCGCATCCAAAATACATATGACATTCCCTGTAATTTTATTTTTAGCGCAACCTGCGCTACATTGCTAAAACTTTACAGACCCAAAAGTCATTTTAAGGACTATTGTGTGTGGCAGCAAAATCAATTTTTTGCGCATTCTGTGCTAAATAGCATGCAATAGTTAGTATTTCTCCTGTGTAGCGTTTCCACGTCCCAAATACCTATGACATTCCCTGTAAGTTTTTATTAGCCGCTGGTGTCATCAGCGACATTATCTGCGGTACTTCTCCTGTGTAACGTTTCCACATCCCAAATACCTTTGACATTCCCTATAATCTTTTATTAGCCGCTGATAACAGCATTGAAATTATCTGCGGTATATCTCCTTTGTGATGTTTACACATCCCAAATACCTGTGACATTCCCTAAAAAAATTTATTAGCTGCTGGTGACATCAGCGACATTATCTGCGGTATTTCTCCTATGTAACATTTCACATCTCAAATACCTATGACATGCCCTGTAATTGTTTATTAGCCGCTAGTGACATCAGCGACATTATCTGCTGTATTTCTCCTGTGTAACGTTTCCATATCCCAAATACCTGTGACATTCCCTGAAATTTTTTTAATTACCCGCTGGTGACAGCATTGATATTATCTGAGATATTTCTCCTATGTAACGTTTCCACATTCCAAATACCTGTGACATTCCCTATAATTATTTTTTTGCCGCTGGTGACGGCATTGAAATTATCTGCGGTATATCTCCTGTGTGACGTTTCCACATCCCAAATACCTGTGACATTCCCTATAATTTATTATTAGCTGCTGGTGACATCAGCGACATTATCTACGGTATTTCTCCTGTGTAACGGTTCCACATCTGAAATACCTATGACATTCCCTGTAATTTTTTATTAGCCGCTGGTGACATCAGCAACATTATCTGCGGAATTTCTTCTGTGTAACGTTTCCATATCCCAAATTCCTGTGACATTCCCTATAATTTTTTATTAGCCGCTGGTGATATCAGCAACATTATCTGCGGTACTTCTCCTACGTAACATTTCCGCATCCCAAATACATATGACATATCCTGTAATTTTATTTTTAGCGCAACCTGCGCTACATTGCTAAAACTTTACAGACCCAAAAGTCCTTTTAAGGACTATTGTGTGTGGCAGCAAAATCTATTTTTTGTGCATCCTGCGCTAAATAGCGTGCAATAGTTAGTATTTCTCCTGTGTAACGTTTCCACATCCCAAATACCTGTGACATTCCCTGTAATTTTTTATTAGCCGCTGTTGACATCAGCGACATTATCCACGGTACTTTTCCTGTGTAACATTTCCACATCCCAAATACCTATGACATTCTATGTAATTTTTTTATTAGCCACTGGTGACAGCATTAGCCGCTGTCTGCGGTATATCTGCTGTGTGACGTTTCCACATCCCAAATACCTGTGACATTCTCTGTAATTTTTTATTAACCGTTTGTGACATCAGCGACATTATCTAGGGTATTTATCCTTTGTAACGTTTCCACATGCCAAATACCTATGACATTCCCTGTAATTTTTTATTAGCAGTTGGTGACAGCATTGACATTATCTGCGGTATATTTTTTGTGTGACATTTCTACATCCTAAATACCTGTGACATTCCATGTCTTTTTTATTAGCTGCTGGTGACATCAGCGTCATAATCTGCGGTATTTCTCCTATATAACATTTCCATATCCGAAATACCTATGACATTCCCTATAATTTTTTATTAGCCGCTGGTGACAGCATTGACATTATCTGCAGAATATCTCCTGTGTGATGTTTCCACATCCTAAATACCTGTGACATTCCCTATAATTTTTTATTAGCTCCTAGTGACATTAGTGACAGTATCTGCGGTATTTCTCCTGTGTAACGCTCCCACATCACAAATACCTGTGACATTCCCTGTATTTTTTATTACCCGCTGGTGACAGCATTGACATTATCTGCAGAATATCTCCTGTGTGATGTTTCCACATCCTAAATACCTGTGACATTCCCTATAATTTTTTATTAGCTCCTAGTGACATTAGTGACATTATCTGCGGTATTTCTCCTGTGTAACGCTCCCACATCACAAATACCTGTGACATTCCCTGTAATTTTTTATTACCCGCTGGTGACAGCATTGACATTATCTGAGGAATTTCTCCTGTGTAATGTTTCCACATCCCAAATACCTGTGACATTCCCTATAATTTTTTATTAGCCGCTGGTGACATCAGCGACAATGTCTGCAGTATTTCTCCTGTGTAATGTTTCCACATCCCAAATCCCTATGACATTCCCTGTAATTTTTTTATTAGCCGCTGGTGACAGCATTGACATTATCTGCGGTATATATCCTGTGTGACGTTTCCACATCCCAAATACCTTTTTTTATTTTTTTGTGCAAACACTTAAAAATCCTACGCTCCTGTACGTGTGACATACTTTCAAGCATATTTAACATTTAATATGAAAAAGGCAAGCAGTAAGGGACACGGAAGTGGCCGTGATGCTGATGGTGCGCGCAGAGGCCGTGGACATGGGCGCATTGAAACTGTGCCTGCTGCGAGAGCACAAGAAAAACAATCATCCACGATACGTAGCCTCATGTCCCAGTTTGCAAGGCAGTGCAGGACAATGCTCTCGAAGTCAGACCAATGTGACCAGGTGGTCCGGTTGGATTGCAGCAGATAATGCTTCCAGTTGGTTAAGCACCACCCTGTCTTCCACTAAGTCCAGTCTCAGTAGCCAAAAGTCAGGTCAACATAATTCTCACCCTGATCCTCCTTTCTCCTGCAATGAAGAGTCTTGCCACAAGTGATCCCACACTCGAATATTCCATGGAGCTATTTTCAGCGCCATTTCTTCATTTGGGCCTCTCGACAAGCCCGCTTGAAAAGGGACATAAGATTTTGTTCCCTGATTCCCAAACTCTTGAGCATCCACAGTCACAAGAAGATGATCGTGGGGAACGGTAAATAGTGTTTCACGAGGTGGATGATGATGATGATGAGACACAGTTGCCAATAAGTCAATGGCAATTAGTGTCCCCGGAGGTTGATGATAAGGATAAGACACAGTTGTCAATAAGTGAGGTTGTTGTTAGGTCAACAAGTCAGGAGGATAAGCAGAATGAGGAAGTGGAAGAGGAGGTGGTCACTGACCCAACCTGGGAAGGTGGCAAGCCGAGCGAGGATAGCAGTACAGCGGGAGAGTGATCCGCGGCACCACAACAGGATGGAAGAGGCAGTGGGGAGGGAAAAGGGAGAAGGCGGGCCACACCAAACAGGCTAGCAATTGTTCCCCAGAGCACCCCCTTGTGGAAATCTCCCTTGCCAAGAAGTAGGTGTACTGCTGTTTGGTGCTTTTTTAAGGAAAGTGCAGACTACAAATGAATTATAATTCCAACCTGTGCCATACAAAAATGAGCAGGGGCGTGAACACTAGCAGTCTAACTACCACCAGCATGATCTGCCACATGGCATCCAAGCACCGTAATAGGTGGACCAAACGCCTGGGTCCACAATCTGAGTCTGCGGGTCACACCACTGCCTCTTCTATCCCTGTGTTATGTGCTGGCCAATCCCCTATTGAAGGTGTAAGCCCGGATGCCTCCCGCCCTGCATCTGGACCTTCGTAAGCACCATCAGCGACCACATACACTTCTGTGTCCCAGCGCAGCATACAAATGTCCTTACTCCAGGCATTTGAACGCAAGCGCAAATACCCAGCCACCCACCCACAGGCCATAGCACTAATGCGCAGCTTTCCAAATTACTGGGCCCTGGAAATGTTGTCATTTGGGCTTGTGGACACTGAGGCCTTCCACAGCCTGATTTCAGTGGCCGACCCTCAATACACAGTCCCCAGCTGCCACTCTGTTTCATGGTGTGCCATGCCCACCTTACACCAACATGTGTACCAACATGTGTCCTGTAACATCACCCATGCCCTGACTAACGCATTACTGGGAAGGTCTACTTAGCCACTGACACATGGACAAGTGCATTCCGCTACATTTCCCTGATAGCACACTGGGTGAACATTGTGAAGACCGGGAGCAAGTCGTACTGCGATCTTACAGTCGTTACCGATGCCAAGGATTGCGGGCCCTACTTCCATCAGGGATTCCATTATTACCTACGTTAGTGGCTCCAACCCCCACTTCTCCTCCTCCACTTCCACCTCAGAATTATCCTCTTGCAGCACCAGTCAGCCATAAGTCGGTAGCTGGAAGCAGTGTAGCAGTGTAGTGCTTATGCTGATCTGCTTAGGTGACAAACAGTACACCGCCGCAGAGCTGTGGCAGGGGAGAAGAGACCATATTGAGCTGTGGCTCTCGACACTCAACCTACAACCAGGCATGGTTGTGTCTGATAATGGCCGTAACTTGGTGGCGGCTGTGGAGCTTGGCAAGCTCACACACATTCCATGCCTAGCCCACGTCTTCAACTTAGTGGTTCAGCAGTTTCTCAAAACCTACCCCAATTTGCCTGAGCTACTGGTGAAGGTGGCATCGAGTGTGTGCCCTTTTCTGCAAGTCATCGACAGCTTCCGCCGGTCTCTCAATGCTGCAGCAGCGCTTACATTTGCCAGCTCACCGACTGTTGTGTGACGTGAGCACGCGCTGGAACTCAACGTTCCCCATGTTGGCCAGGCTTTGTGAGCAGCAGAGGGCAGTAGTGGTATAGCAGCTACAATATGGTCATCGCCTTTACAGTCAGCTTCCACTCTTCACAAGCGAGGAGTGGGCATGGATGTCTGACTTCTGTGAGGTTTTAAGAAACTTTGAGGAATCAACACAGATGGTAAGCGGCGATAACGCTATTATCAGATTCTCTATCGCACTTCTGTGTCTACTCAAACGTTCGCTGCTCACAATTAAGGCCGACGCTTTGCATGTGGAAGAGGCGGAAATGGGGGAAGACATTACACTGGGTGATAGCCAGACCAACCTTAGTTCATCTTCTCAGAGCAAATTTGATGATGATGAGGAGGAGGAGCAGGCGAACGGTTGCCCTCCGCTACAAAGGGTAGTACCCATGGAAGTTTAATTCCATATGTTCAGCGTGGATGGGCAGAAGAGGAGGAAGAGGATGAGTAGATTGAGAGTCATCTCCTGATGACGACAGCAAAGTCTTTCCTGCTGGGACTCTGGCACACATGGCTGACTTTAGGCTGCATTTCCCGTGACCAACACGTTTTACGCATTTGGGGCAACACCGATTACAGTTTGTTCAACCTTCTCAACCTCCGCTACAAAGAAAACTTCTCATCTCTTATTCCTGTGGTTGGAGAGGATGAGCAAAAATGGTGTAATACTACAAGGTACTTGTGGAGAAATTGCTCCAAAAAATTTCCAGCTGATAACGCTGGCGGCAGAGTATGTAGTTCCTTGGGCAACCGAGGAGGGGAGACGAGTGGAACACACAGTAGTTCCAACAGAGGCAGGGCAACACTCTCCAAAGCCTGGACAGTTTCATGACACCCGCCAGCACCCTCACCATGATGCATGGCTTAGTGTCACAAGGTAGGAAAATTTTGGAAGATGGTGAAGGAGTACGTAGCAGACAGTGTCAGCGTCCTCAATGATCCATCTGTTCCTTACAACTACTGGGTTGTCCAAGCTGGACACGTGCACAAACTGGTGCTCTACGCCTTGGGAGGTGTTGGCCTGCTACCAGCGTTTTGTCAGAGCAGGTATTTAGTGCTGCTGGGGGGCATAATAACTGAAAATGCTGACAGGTTGACTCTTATAAAAATGAACAAGGCCTGGATTTCCCATTACTTCTCTACTCCACCAGAGGAAAAGCAGTGAATATAAAGGCACTTTAACCAGTTTAGGACACATGACATACCGGTACAGCATGTTGTCCAGGTACTTAAGGACACATGATGTACGAGTACGTCATGTGTATTTCGATCACCGCCGCCCGGCGAGCGGTGATCGGAACAAGGTGCCTGCTCAAATCGTTAAGCAGACACCTTGGCTAAATGCGCAGGGGGGTCCCGTGACCCCCCCTGTGTCGGTGATCGCCGCAAACCGCAGGTCAATTCAGACCTGCGGTTTGCGGCTTTTTATGGTGCGGCGGGTGGTGATACCATCAGGTCCCCATAGGGGTGTAGGGGGGACCCGATGGCATGGAAGGCAGTGCGATGTCTTTCTGTGACGTGCCTGTGAGATCCAGCCCCCCTCATATCACATGACCTAACCCCTCAGGTGAATACCGTAGAAAATAAAAATAGAAACGTTTGTAAAAAAAGCCATTTTTTTTCACTTTACATCACAAAAAGTGTAATAGCAAGTGATCAAAAAGTAATTTGCACCCTAAAATACTGCCAATCAAACCGTCATCTCATGCTGCCAAATTCATACTCTACCCAAGATAATCGGCCAAAAACTGAAAAAACTATGGCTCTCAGGCTATGGAAACATGATTTTTTCTTTTTGTTTCAAAAATGAAATCATTGTGTAAAACTTACATAAATTAAAAAAAAGTATACATATTATGGTATCGCCGCGTCCCGTGACAACCTGTCAGATGAATGTTGTAACTAACAAAAAATAAAAACGGTGCCAAAACAGCTATTTCTTGTTACCGTGCCTCACAAAAAGTGTAATATAGGAGCAACCAAAAATCATATGTACCCTAAAATAGAACCAACAAAACTGCCACCTTATCCTGTAGTTTCTAAAATGGGGTAACTTTTTTGGAGTTTCTACTCTAGGGGTGCATCAGAGGGGCTTCAAATGGGACATCGTGTCAAAAACAGTCCAGCAAAATCTGCCTTCCAAAAACCGTACGGCATTCCTTTCCTTCTGCGCCTGCCGTGTACCCGTACAGCGGTTTACGACCACATATGGGGTGTTTCTGTAAACTACAGAATCAGAGCCATAAATATTGAGTTTTGTTTGGCTGTTAACCTTTGCTTTGTAACTGGAAAAAAATTCTTAAAATGGAAAATCTGCCAAAAAAGTTAAATTTTTAAATTGTATCTCTATTTTCCATTAATTCTTGTGGAACACCTAAAGGGTTAACAAAGTTTGTAAAATCAGTTTTGAATACCTTGAGGGGTGTAGGTTCTAGAATGGGGTCATTTTTGGGTGGTTTCTATTATATAAGCCTCACAAAGTGACTTCAGACCTGAACTGGTCCTTGAAAAGTGGATTTTTGAAAATTTCTGAAACATTTCAAGATTTGCTTCTAAACTTCTAAGCCTTGTAACATCCCCAAAAAATAAAATGTCATTCCCAAAATGATCCAAACATGAAGTAGACATATGGGGAATGTAAATTAATAACTATTTTTGTAGGTATTACTATCTATTATAGAAGTAGAGAAATTGAAACTTGGAAATTTGCAAATGTTTGCAAATTTTTGATAAATTTGGTATTTTTTAATAAATAATTTTTTTTTTTTTAACTTCATTTTACCAGTGTCATGAAGTACAATATGTGACGAAAAAACAATCTCAGAATGGCCTAGATAAGTCAAAGCGTTTTAAAGTTATCACCACTTAAAGTGACACTGGTCAGATTTGCAAAAAATGGCCTGGTCCTTAAGGTGAAAATGAGCCCGATCCCTAAGGGGTTAAATGTGTTTTTTATAATGTACTGAATACACTGTATTCCAATGCACCCCTTCCACCACAATAAAGGGTATATTGTTCAATCTTCCTTTTCTCGTCCTCCTCCTCCTCCTCCTCTTCTATCATATCAACATGCTTATTAGTCTGCCCTAGCTCCTATTGTTGTAGAGGGGTTAGCTCATCTGCAGGCCCTCACATATAATGTTCCTCACCAGCAGGCCCCTCGCCCATAATTTTCCTCATGGTTAGCTGAGCAGCAGGGCACTCGCCCATAATTTTTCAATGGTCAGCTCAGCAGCAGGCACTCGCCCATAATCTTTTCGATGCTCAGATGCTCTCCTGCAGGTCCGCACCTATAAATTTTAGAGGGTCAGCTCACCAGCAGGCCCGCACCTCAAATCTTTTAGAGGGTCAGCTCACCTGCAGGCCCCCGCCTATAATGTTTTAGAGGGTCAGGTCACCAGCAGGCCCTCACCTACAATCCTTTAGAGGGTCAGGCTCACCTGCAGGCCCTCGCATATAATGTTTTAGAGGGTCAGGCAAACCAGCAGACCCTTATCTACAATATTTTAGAGGGTCAGCTCACCTGCAGGCCCTCGTATATAATGTGTTTTTCAGGGTCAGCTCACCAGCAGGCCCTCGCCCATAATGTTTTTCAGAGTCAAGCTCACCAGCAGGCACTCGCCGATCATATTTTCAATGTTCAGATCAGCAGCAGGCACTTGCCCCTAATGTTTTAGAGAGTCAGCTCTGCAGCAGACCCTCACCCCTAATGTTTTAGATATTCAGCTCAGAAGCAGGCCCTCACCTTCATTCTTTTAGAGGGCCAGCTCACCTGCAGACCCTCGCAATAATGTTTAGAGGGTCAGCTCACCAGCAGGCCCTCACCTACAATCTTTTTAGAGGGTCCAGCTCACCTGCAGGCCCCCGCATATAATGTTTTAGAGGGTCGGCTCACCTGCAGGCCCTCGCATATAATGTTTTAGAGGGTCAGCTCACCAGCAGATCCTCACCTACAATATTTTAGAAGGTCAGCTCACCTGCAGGCCCTCGCATATGATGTTTTTCAAGGTCAGCTCACCAGCAGGCCTTCACCCATAATGTTTTACAGGGTCAGCTCCCCAGCAGGCACTCGCCCATCATTTTTTCAATGTTCAGATTAGCAGCAGGCACTCGCCCCTAATGTTTTAGAGAATCAGCTCACCAGCAGGCCCTCACCCCTAATGTTTTAGATGGTCAGCTCAGCAGCAGTCCCTCGCCCATAATGTTTTAGAGGGTCACCTGCAGGCCCTTGCTCCTAATGTTTTTGAAGGTCACCAGCAGGCCATCAATCAAAATTTTTCAAGCGTGTATAATGCCCTCCTTTATGTGTAGTAAAGGGTGTATTAGAGTGCTGATTCTTTGTAATTTTTGGAAGCCCTTTTATTTAGTGCATAGGCTTTATGAGTGTAGGAGTTCCACTACCTGAACAATTGTACCACAATGTAATTGAGGCCCTCCATTATGTGATATACAGATTGCTTCGGAGTGCCTCTTCCTTGTAATTTTTGGCAGCACTTGCACTTTATATACAAGTAAATATACAGGAAAGAATGTTTCCTAACAATGTTTTCCTCTCAAATCAATTTTATCTTCGGTTTTGTGCGTATAAATTGTCAGTCTGTAAAAGTGGCGTACTACTCAGACAATATTGTTCCCAGCAGCGACCTGGGAGTCCAAGATGCATCGAAACATCCTCCCCATGCTGTTTCTGAACCATTTTGGTGGTGTTTCCATCAATTTCTGACCTTTTCCTATGAACCACGCACCCTCCCCTCTTCAGAGCAGGGGGTGCCTAGTTTAATGCTCAGGTTCTCCTATTGACTTCCATTGTGCTCGGGTGCTCAGTAGAGCACCCGAGCATCCCGAAGTGTTCGACCTGAGCACCCGAACACCCGAGCACTTTGGTCTTCGATCAACACTATTTGTGATATGTTCAATACATATCATCAACCCATAAAAGTATGGATTAATTATTACAACAGTGTGAGTATTAATATGTTTTAAGACTTAACATCTGCATACAAATGTTCCCTGTTTCATGAAGTCTTTAACTATCCTGTATTATCATTATTAATTACAATTTGAAGCTTAGCATAGTTTTTAGTGAACTGAAATCAGTTTAACACTGCCACAAATGTAGTTATAAAATTCTAATTAATTCAGACATGCTCCATGACCCAAGAGTCACTGATTCAGTCTGAAATTTTATTAAAAAGCTGAAGCACTCCAAGATATGCAAGTTCATATAGAGAAAAATTGTGGTTAATTGACATAGAAGAAAATACGGTATAAAAAAAAAAACGCTTCACAGTCAAGTTGGAAAATGGGAGTTATAATACTTGTGTAGAGTCATCATGCATACCAAGGCTGATCAGACTAAGTAGCAGTAATAGTAAATGGCCATAATACTGTAGCCTGGATTACTGTAGGGACAGAAGAAGGGCAAAACCGCAAGAACCACTATTACCATGCTGGAACAGTTGAACACATGTACTAATGTCAGAAAGATATACATCAGCAGGCCATTAAGAATGCATAAACACAAAGCAGTTAATGCTTACTAGGATTTTCCATGTTAGTCACACCAATAAAGTCTTGCACTGCTCTGGGATTCGATGCATGTTTTAGATCTGGAATTGGGACATCATTTTCGAAAATGTATTATATATAATTTTTATGGACCGACTATACAGTGTCATCTTGCATGAAGGATGGTAGAGAGAAGGTCTTCCACCGGGATCGACTTGGGAAACCTCTTCCCAGTACTCATCACTTAATGGTTATGACACAATAAGGTTTACAGATAGATATTTTACAAGGGAGATACAATTATTGGAATGGCATAACATGAAATAAATTTTAAACAGTATAAGAGTAATACAGTTCATACCAACAAGTTTCAAAAATAGTTAAGCCCCCACTTTTTGTATTATCTGCATGGATCTGCACACACCAACAGCATTAACCTATCTACCTAACTAGCTCCCTAATGCTAAAGGCCAAGGGTACACCGCACAGTCAAGTTGCTGATGCAGTAGACTTAGCTTAAGATGAACGGGGAGCAGGAGATCCACCAAAGACGAGCTGAGAATTCCAGAAGCAAATATAAACCGCAAGGGCTATAGTGAGAGGCGGGTATTAATAGCACCACTAAATAGCTAATGAGTAAAAACCTGTGGGGAGGTGGGATTCTGCCCAAAACCACAACAAAGAGAAACAGAACAATCTGTCAGATAGACTCACGTGTAGCAAGTCTGTCAGATCTTCTCAGGACTCTTACAGGGCAGGGTGTGACAGTTCCCCCCTTCTACGGGTGACCTCCGGGAACTCAGGACCAACCTTATCCAGGTGTGCCCTGTGAAATCCCTTCACAAGGTGACTAGCATTGACATCAGTATCCGGAACCCACATTCTTTCCTCAGGGCCGTGTCCCCTCCAATGCACAAGGTACTGAAGGGAGCCACAAAGAACATGCGAGTTGAGTATTTTTTAGATCTGAAACTCCAGATTACCATCTACCAAAACAGAGGGAGGTGGCAAAGGAGATGGTTCAGCAGGTTCAACATACTTCTTCAACAAAGACCTGTGAAACACATTATGGAACTTCCAGGCCTGTGGAAGTTTTAGACGAAAAACGCAATCGGATTAACAATGGCCGAGATTTTGTAAGGACCAATAAATCTTGGGCCCAACTTCCAAGAAGGTACTTTCAACTTAATTTTCTTAGTGGACAACAGTGGCAGATTACAATAGGGACGTTCGGGTCGGCAGCCCCGGGCCCAGCACCGCTGGGGGGCCCAACGCTGACCCAAACGCCCACATACTGCAGCGGGGCACGGGAGCACATAGCTCCCTGTCCCGTCGCCGATCACCGCCATAGGCTTCAGGCCTTGTAGGCCTGAGGCCTATGCGGTAGTGAAATCCCGCGCAGGGGTGCGTGATGACGTCATCGCGCGCCTGTGCCGAGACGCAGCACTGTGACCCGCCTGACTCATCCCGTCTTCCTCTGCGAGCAAGCGCCTGGCCCTGGACATAGGTGAGTATTTATCTTTTTATTTTTTGTTGTGTGCCTTCTTTGGGGGGGATACAAAGGAGGACATATTAGGGAAGATAAATCGAGTACAGGGGGGGGAATGTGGGGGCTGTATGGGGCCAAATTATTATGGGAGGGAATACTATGTGGGGCAAATTACTAGATGGGGCAGTCTGGGGAAAATTGCTATGTGGGTGCAGTGTGGGGGCAAATTATTATGGGAGGGAATACTATGTGGGGGCAAATTATTATGTTGGGCAAATTATTATGAGAGGGACTACTATGTGGGGGCAAATTACTATGTGGGGACAAATAATTATGAGAGGGACTACTATGTGGGGGCAAATTACTAGATGGGGCAGTGTGGGGGCAAATTGCTATGTGGGGCAATGTGGGGGCAAATTGCTATGAGAGGGACTACTATGTGGAGGAAAATTACTAGATGGGGCAGTGTGGGGGCAAATTGCTATGTGGGAGCAGTGTGGGGGCAAATTATTATGGGAGGGACTTCTATGTGGGGCAAATTTCTATATGGGAGCAGTGTGGGGGAAACTATTGTGTGGGGCAGTGTGGGGGAAATTGCCATGTGGGGACAGTGTGGGGTAATTTCTATGTGGGGACAGTGTGGGGTAATTTCTATGTGGGGACAGTGTGGGGTAATTTCTATGTGGGGTAATTGCTATGTGGGGGCAAATTACTATGTGGGGGCAGTGTGGGGAAAACTATTGTGTGGGGGCAGTGTGGGGGCAAATTACTATGTGGGGGCAGTGTGGGGCAAATTACTGTGTGGGGGCAAACTACTATATGGGGGAAGTTTGGGGGAAATTACTGTGTGGGGGCAAATTACTATGGGGGGATTACTATGTGGGGGCAGTGTGGTGGAAATTACTATATGGGGGTGTTGCTATTGGGGAGGCACTGTAGGGGCAATTCTATTATTTCTGGGGACACTATATAGGGATTATTGCCTGGAGGACAATAGAGGGTGGTATTATTACTCGGGGCACTATAGGGGACATTATAGCTGCTGTGGACACTATAGGAACATTTGGGGGTAATTTATCAAACTGGTGTAACGCAGAACTGGCTTAGTTGCCCATAGCAGCCAATCAGATTCCACCTTTCATATTTGACAGCTCTTTTGGAAATCCAGTTCTACTTTACACCAGTTTGATAAATTACCCCAATTATGTCTATTAGGGTCACTATTTTTTCAGCGGTATAGTTCTGGGGCATTGGGGAGCACAATCGGCACAGTATTGGGAGTGGCAGGATGACACTGTGGGGACACCAGGATGGGCAGGTTGATGGAAAAATTTTGAAATCTAATGTGTCTGTGTTACAAACTTTAGAGACGAGATGCGGCTAAAAGAATTTGCCATGGTGGTCTGTGTCAAATGGAGGAGAAGAGGAAAGAGAAGGTCTACATGACAGGAGATGTCACTGGATGTAAGAGGTATGTGGTGCTGTATTCTCCTCCATGTCTTTTTTTATTACAATTATATGTATTTTAAATTTGGCGACCAAATTTTTCAGTTTAGGACCCAATTTGGGGTATTTTTTTTTTGTCTGAAGATGTCATATGGCCTAAGAAGAGACTGTGGCGCCCATGAAGCACCGCAGCCTCTTCATACAAAAAACAAAAACAAAACTAAAATGAAGGGGGGGGGTTCCCAAGTTGGGTAGACAGCCCCGGGCCTATCATGCACTTAATCCGCCCCTGGTGGACAACCACACCAAATCACCCACACACAGGTCCAAACTAGTCATACTTCACTTGTCAGTCATCCGTTTATATCTTTCACCCATTTTTTTCAAATTAGTTTGAATCTTCTGCCAGATAGAAAACAACAATGAAGAGAATCTCTCCTCTTCAGGCATACCAGAAGATTCAGTACCAGAAAAATTACCAAACTGAGGGCGAAAACCATATGCGCCAAAAACTGGTGACAAATAAATGGACTCCTGTCTACGGTTGTTCAAGGCAAACTCAGTCAAAGACGAAAATGAAGACTACTCTTCCTGATTCTCGGCGACAAAACACCTCAAATAAGTCTCCAGGTTCTGGTTAGTGCGCTGTTTGTCCATTCGACTGAGGATGGAAAGCCGAAAAGAAAAACAACTGAATTCCCAGATGAGAGCAAAACGCCTTCCAAAACCTGGAAACAAATTGCGTCCCCCTATCAGACACCACATCAGAGGGGATGCCATGTAATTTCACAATGTTATCAACAAACACCTGAGTGAGAGTTTTAGCATTGGGCAGACCGGACAATGGTACAAAGTGAGCCATCTTACTGAAGCGGTCCACCACCACCAAAATCACAGTGTTTCCAAAGGAACTCGGTAAATCAGTGATGAAGTCCATGGACAAATGCGTCCGCAGACGAGACAGAATGGACAAAGTAAGAAGAGATCCTGAAGGCCGAGTGTGAGCCACCTTAGAACGTGCACAGGTCTCACAAGCTGCTACATAGCCCTCCACACTTTTACGTAACCCTGGCCACCAGAATCTCCTGGAAATAAGATCCACTGAGGATCTACTCCCATGGTGTCCCGCAAGGACAGTATAATGATGTTTCTTAACCACTTAAAGAGGACCTTTCACCGATTCTTACCCTATGAACTAACTATACAGATAGGTAGAGCGGCACCCGGGGACCTCACTGCACTTACTATTATCCCCGGGCGCCGCTCCGTTCTGCCGCTATGCCCTCCGGTATCTCCGCTCACTAAGTTATAGTAGGCGGAGATACCAGTCCCTAAGTTATGGTAGGCGGAGTCTGCCCTAGCGCTGGCCAATCGCAGCACAGAGCTCACAGCCTGGGAGGTTATTTTCTCCCAGGCTGTGAGCTCTGCAGTGCGATTGGCCAGCGCTAGGGCAGACTCCGCCTACTATAACTTAGGGAACGGAGATACCGGAGGGCATAGCAGGAGAACGGAGCGGCGCCCGGGGATAATAGTAAGTGCAGTGAGGTCCCCGGGTGCCGCTCTACCTATCTGTTAGTTCATAGGGTAAGAATCGGTGAAAGGTCCTCTTTACGGACGACAGGTTTATACCCCCCTAGTGACCAGTCCCTTTTTTACAAAAAAAGGTACTCGTTGGACTTTCGGCCCCTTTACGCACCTAGGCTGCAAAAAAGTGTCACACATGTGGTATCGCCGTACTCAGAAGAAGTAGGGCAATGTGTTTTGGGGTGTATTTTTACATATACCCATGCGGAGATACCACATGTGTGACACATTTTTGCAGCCTAGGTGCACAAAGGAGTCCAAATTCCAATGAGTACCATTAGGATTTCACAGGGCATTTTTATGCATTTGGATTCCAAACTACTTCTCACGCTTTAGGGCCCCTAAAATGCCAGGGCAGTATAAATACCCCACAAGTGACCCCATTTTGGAAAGAAGACACCCCAAGGTATTCCGTGAGGGGTATGGTGAGTTCATGTAAGATTTTATTTTTTGTCACAAGTTAGTGGAATATGAGACTTTGTAAGAAAAAATAAATAAATAAATAAAATCAATTTCCGCTAACTTGTGCCAAAAAAAAAAAATCTTCTATGAACTCGCCATGCCCCTCACGGAACACCTTGGGGTGTCTTCTTTCCAAAATTGGGTCACTTGTGGGGTATTTATACTGCCCTGGCATTTTAGGGGCCCTAAAGCATGAGAAGAAGTCTGGTATCCAAATGTCTAAAAATGCCCTCCTAAAAGGTACTCATTGGAATTTGGGCCCCTTTGCGCACCTAGGCTGCAAAAAAGTGTCACACATGTGGTATTGCCGTATTCAGGAGAAGTAGGGAAATGTGTTTTGGGGTGTCTTTTCACACATACCCATCCTGTGTGTGAGAAATATCCTGTGTGTCAATTTACAGAGATATTTATCTCACCCAGCATGGGTATATGTAAAAAAAACACCCCAAAACACATTGCCCTACTTCTCCTGAGTACGGTGATACCACATGAGTGACACTTTTTTGCAGCCAAGATGCGCAAAGGTGCCCAAATTCCAATGAGTACCTTTAGGATTTCAAAGGGCATTTTTACGCATTTGGATTCCAAACTACTTCTCGCGCTTTAGGGCCCCTAAAATGCCAGGGCAGTATAAATACCCCACAAGTGACCCCATTTTGGAAAGAAGACACCCAAGGTATTCCGTGAGGGGCATGGCGAGTTCATAGAAAAAAAAAAATTTGCCACAAGTTAGCAGAAATTGTTTTTTTTTTCATACAAAGTCTCATATTCCACTAACTTGTGACAAAAAATAACATTTTACATGAACTCACCATACCCCTCACGGGATACCTTGGGGTGTCTTCTTTCTAAAATGGGGTCATTTGTGGGGTATTTATACTGCCCTGGCATTTTAGGGGCCCTAAAGCGTGAGAAGTAGTTTGGAATCCAAATGCGTAAAAATGCCCTGTGAAATCCTAAAAGTACTCATTGGAATTTGGGCCCCTTTGCGCATCCTTGGCTGCAAAAAAGTGTCACTCATGTGGTATTGCTGTACTCATGAGAAGTAGGGCAATGTGTTTTGGGGTGTATTTTTACATATACCCATGCTGGGTAAGAGAAATATCTCTGTAAATTTACAACTTTGTATACAAAAATTGAAAAAGTTGTCATTTACAGAGATATTTCTCACACACAGTATGGGTATATGTAAAAATACACCCCAAAACACATTTCCCTACTTCTCCTGAATACGGCAGTACCACATGTGTGACACTTTTTTGCAGCCTAGGTGCGCAAAGGGGCCCAAATTCCAATGAGTACCTTTAGGAGGGCATTTTTAGACATTTGGATTCCAGACTTCTTCTCACGCTTTAGGGCCCCTAAAATGCCAGGGCAGCATAAATACCCCACATGTGACCCCATTTTGGAAAGAAGACACCCCAAGGTATTCTGTGAGGGGCATGGCGAGTTCATAGAAGATTTTTTCTTTCTGACACAAGTTAGCAGAAATTGATTTTTATTTATTTTTTCTCAAAAAAGTCTCCCTTTCCGCTAACTTGTGTTCAATCTTTCATGGACTTAATATGCCCCTCAGCGAATACCTTGGGGTGTCTTCTTTCCAAAATGGAGTTATTTGTGGGGTGTTTGTACTGCCCTGGCATTTGAGGGTCTCCACAATCATTACATGTATGGCCAGCATTAGGAGTTTCTGCTATTCTCCTTATATTGAGCATACGGGCCCTAAGACCGCTGTGTGCCTGTCCTGTGTCACGCGATCCCTACACTAATAGTGTACCTGTGTGTATTACTTGCGGAAAAACTCCCCTATGCATAGGGCAGGCTGGTCAGGACAGTCAGGACAAAAAACGGTGGTGTCACGCCTTATTCCAGCCCTGCTACAGACACAACATCTTTTTCTTGGGGAACGGTGAGTTGGGGTACCAGGATAGACACTCGGGAAGTGTCTGTCATGTAGCCGGCTAACTACATCAGGGACTTGGGGCACGGACCCTCCAGTATGCAGCAGTTCCGAAATGATCTCTTCCTGGAATTTTAGGAAGGATCCCGTTCTCTCAGCCTTACCGTAGAGAACAAAACTATTATACACAGCAAATTGAATTAAATAAACAGACACCTTCTTATACCAGCGTCTGGTGCGGTGGGACACTAAATAGGGAGCCAACATCTGGTCATTGAAGTCCACCCCTCCCATGTGAAGGTTATAGTCGTGAACAGAGAGGGGTTTCTTAATGACTCCAGTTGCCCTTTCAATTTGTACAGTCATGTCTGCGTGAATGGTGGACAGAAGGTAAACGTCCCTCTTGTCCCTCCACTTCACCGCAAGCAGTTCTTGGTCACACAAGGCAGCCCTCTCCCCCCGTTCAAGTTGGGTATTAACGAGCCGTTGGGGGAAGCCCCAGCGACTAGGTCGCGCGGTGCCACAGCATTGAATTCCGACTATATGTAAGTGCCAAAAGAGGGCCACGCTTGTGTACAAATTGTCCACGTATAAGTGGTACCCCTTGTGGAGTAAGGGTGACACCAAGTCCCAGACAATCTTGCCACTGCTCCCCAGGTAGTCAGGGCATCCGACCGGCTCCAGTTTTGAGTCTTTTTCCTCATAGACCCTAAAACGATATGTATAGCCTGTGGACCTTTCACAGTGCTTATACAGTTTTACCCCATACCGGGCGCGCTTGCTGGGGATGTACTGTTTGATGCCAAGGCGCCCGGTAAAATGTACAAGGGACTCGTCTATGTAGATGTTCTGATTGGGGGTGTACGCATCTGCAAACCTGGATGAAAAATGGTCTATGAGGGTCCGAATTTTGTGGAGCCGGTAATAAGCAGGGTGGCCTTTTGCATGACAGGTTTTATTGTCAGTGAAATGCATAAAGCGCATGATGACCTCAAAACGTGCCCTGGACATAGCAGCAGAGAACATGGAAATGTAATGTATTGGGTCTTTAGACCAATAGGACCGCAATACATTTTTTTTAGTTAGACCCATGCTGAGGATAAGGCCCAAAAATATTTTAAATTCGGAAACTGTGACTGGTTTCCACCGGAAAGGCTGGGCATAGAAGCTTTCCGGATTGGTGGTTATATACTGTGTGGCGTAGCGGTTGGTTTCTGCCACAACCGTGCTGGGGTAGGAATTTCATGGGCATTATATATGCCTGGGGGAGGAGTCACCTCTCACCGGCGTGCAGGGATTTGTCACGGTTAGTCACATTATGTCTTCTGTGGAGGATTTAGTTTTGGCTGTGAGGGCTGCTGCTGAGCGGCACGGGCAGGACTGACTGCAGGATTGTTTAAGGGTAGCTTTATCGGGTCCGGCCGGGCCCCCTGCAGCACCTGCAGCCAGGCCCAGGGCCAGGAGATCAGTGCCTCCTGAGCGCCTGAGCCCTGAGGCTACTCCCCGGGTGCGGCGGCACTTAAGGAGCCCCGTCAGGGACCCTCCGCTGCCGCTGGCTGGGGCTGAGGCTGTTAACTCTTGCCGGCGCAGCAGGAGGAATCCTGTTCAGCGCCAGGCATCGGCGGGAGAGGGACGTGCTGCGCCGCGTCTCTCGTCCTCTGCGCGACAGAGGGGGAGAAGTTCCAGAGCGGTGTCTCCCTCTCCAGTGCCTTCTGGAGGGGAGCGAGCCGGCGGTCGGATCTTACCTGCTCAGCCCGCGGGTAGGGTCCGATCCGGGAGAGCGGCGGAGTGTGCGGCCTCATTGGCGGTTGGTGAGGGCCTGTCCGGGAGCGCAGCTGCAGTGAGGATCAAGGGGCGCCGGACCTGCGTCCACTGGCCGGCGGCGGTCTGCGTCTGCTCAGCGGAGGAGCTCGAGGAGGGGAACAGCGGTGGTCAGAGGCGGTACTGCTGGTCAGGATGTTTCCCAAGCGCTGGCTGTGGACTCTGGGTTTGAGTCCCCTATGGTGCAGCAGAGAAGTGTGACAGCGGTTTCAGGACTTAATGTGGCTGCCGGTTTTCCTGCCGGCGAGCCGGGAATGGCGGAAGTATTTCCTGTTGGGGGGAGGTGCGCTGGGCAGGCGGCCATCAGGAGGTGGGCCGGGCGGCTTTGAGGACGGTGACTTGCGGTCAGGCCAGGTGGACGCTGGCCGTGGCTTCCAGGATTACGGTGCCTTGGAGGAGGGCGAAGTGAGTTTGGACGAAGGGGATGCGGACAGCAGCCTTGACGTTTTGGCGGGTGCCAGTCCTTCCTCAGCATCGGTGCGGAGCGGATCGTGGACGGGAGGATCTACAGGACTGTCGGCGGCTGCTGGGAGACGCCCCAGGGACAGCCAGGTGAGCGAACTTCGTGTCAACAACGGACCCTTGGCGGATCGGGGTCGGGGGGTGATTGGGGGGGATGTTTGGGTCTGAGGGTTTAGTGCAGGATTTTATGTCGGGGATGCTATCGCTGGTGGCGCGCTTGGGTTCGGATGCTGGCACGTCCCCGGCGGAGGTGTGGTCACCTGCGTCGGTGGTGGGAGGGGGTGTGTGTACTGGGGCGGAGGCCGTTGAGAGCACGCCGGCTGTCACGGCGGGTGCTTTGGTGGGGGAGACGGCGGTGTGTGGGGGTAGCAGAGGCCGGGCGTTGTGAGGATGTCAGAATGGCGGATTCGGCAAAAAGGGGAAGTGTATGTTTGCTTTGAAGGGACTTTGGGGGCGCATTTGAAGGTTGAGGTCAGGGAGAGAATCTGGCAGGGGAAGTATGTTGAGATATTCTCGTTGCTGCCGTTGGAGAAGTTTAATTTAGAGAGGGGTAAGCCGGATGAAAGCAAAAAGGAGGAGGAGGAGAAGCGGCGGTATAGGTTGATTCCGCTGACGTTTTTGAACTGGCTTCAGGCTTTTGCGATATTCGCGAGTGTGGTGGGGGAGAAGGCGCCGGAGAATTGTTCGGCCTTATTTTGTTACATGGATGCGATTAGGGAGACATATAGGATGTATGATGGGTGGCTTGGCTCCGCTATGACGAGCAGTTTAGGCAGAGAAAGGCGGTGCGATCGAGTATCAGGTGGGACCATAAAGATATTGGTCTGTGGATGCGGCTTATGTCGGCTCCAAAAGGTGTTGGCCAGCCCTTTCGGTCCGGCGCCGGGGGTTCCTCGGCGTCAGAGGTCTCTAGTGGGAATAGGAAGGGGTGCTGTTGGCAGTACAACGAGGGTTTCTGTAGATACCTTGCCGATTGAAGGTTCAAGCACGAGTGTTCAGGTTGCGGGGGGTCCCACAGTCTGTCTCTGTGTTTTAAGCGCGGGAAGGGCAGAGGGTTGAAGCTGCGCACAAAGGGAGTGACTCCCATGATGGTGGCAGAGATGGTACCGTGGCTAAGGATATATCCAAATAGAGAGGCTGCAGAGTTGTTGTTGAGGGGTTTTAGGGACGGTTTTGTGATCCCGTGTGCTTCAGTTCAGGTGAGGTCGCGGCTCGCAATTTGTCCTTCTGCCTTGCGGCGACCGGAGGTGGTTGCGGAGAAGATTGGTAAAGAAGTGGCTGCAGGGAGAATTGCTGGCCCGTTTTCTGAATGTCCTTTGCGGGATTTGTGGGTGTCCCCTCTTGGGTTGGTCCCTAAGAAGGAGCCAGGCAAGTTCAGGCTTATTAATCACCTGTCGTTTCCCGCAGGGGGTTCAGTCAATGATGGTATTAGCGAGGAGTTATGTTCGGTGTCATACACGTCTTTTGATGAGGCGGTCCGGTGGGTACGTCGCTTTGGTCAGGGGGCTTTGTTGGCAAAAACGGATATTGAGGCTGCGTTTCGTTTGTTGCCCATTCATCCGGATAGTTTTAATTTGCTGGGTTTTAAGTGGGGAGGGGCAGTTTTATGTTGATTGTTGCTTGCCGATGGGCTGCACTATTTCATGTTCGTTGTTTGAGACATTTAGCTCCTTTTTGGAGTGGGTAGTTAAGCAGGAAGCGGGTTGGAATTCGGTGTTGCATTACCTTGACAATTTTTTTATTTTTGGGTCCGGCAGGGTCAAAGGTTTGCTCGGTGTTGTTGCGGACGATGGAACGGGTGGCGGCCAAGTTTGGCGTGCCGTTAGCACCTGAAAAAACTGAAGGGCCGGCTACGACGGTCAAGTTTCTGGGGATTGTGATCGATAGTGTGGCAATGGAATGTCGCTTGCCTGAGTAGAAGGTGGCGGACTTGTTGTGTGAGGTGGTTTTTCTGAGAAGGGCTAGGAAGGTACAGTTGCGGCTAGTGCAGTCCGTATTAGGAAATGGCTACGGCGAGTGTCTCGGTGCCTTTTCATTTCTTGCGTTTGTCAGCTGAAATGAGGGCGGACTTAGCGGTTTGGGAGCGTTTTTTGGGCGAGTTCAATGGTCGGTTGGTGTGGATGGAGGCCCCTGTGTCTAATGCTGATTTGGAACTGTTTACATATGCGTCAGGGTCGTGTGGTTATGGAGCATTTTGCCAGGGGGCAGTGGAGTGCGGGTCCTTGGCCTGAGGAGTGGAGAGCGGCAGGTTTTTTGGGCAATTTAGCTTTGTTAGAATTGTTCCCAATTGTGTTGGCTACGGAATTGTGGGGAGACTTGCTCGCGAATAAACCAAGTGCGATTTTGGGGCGATAATTTGGGCGTAGTGCAGGCGGTTAATAGCAGTCGGCTAATTCCCCTCCAGTCTTGCGCTTGCTGCGTCATTTGGTCCTGCAGGGTTTGGCGGTTGAATGCCTGTTTTGTTGCTGTACATGTTCCTGGTGTTGAAAATTCTATTGCTGACTCACTTTCAGTGGGATCGTTTTCGCAGGCTGGTGCCGGACGCAGATGCGGAGGGTCTGTCTTGTCCTGAGTGGCTCTGGAGCGTGGCCTTGAGGTCTCCTCAGATTTGATCAGGCGGTCTGTGAGTAGGGGTACGTGGTCGGCATATGCATCTGTGTGGTCTCAGTGGAGAGGTTAATTGAGCAAGTGGGTGGTTGTGGGGAGGTGGAGGATTTTCATTCCTTATTGTTGTATTATGTGGGGGTGTCGTTCAGTTCGGGTGTGTCTTTTTAAGTAGCCTCTAAACGGGTGGCGGCAGTGGCATTTTGGTTGCGTTTGCGGGGTCGGCCGGATGTGTCTAAGAGTTTTTTGGTGCGCCAGGCTTTAAAATGTTACCGGCGTAGTGTGACGAGGCTGGATTCTCGTCGTCCGGTTTCGTTTGCTGTGTTGCAGAAATTGTGGGAACAGGCGGGGGTGGTGTGTTCGTCTGTTTTTGAGGTGAGTTTGTTTAGAGCTGCTTTTTTTTGGGCTTTTTTTGGTGCCTTTCGGGTCTCGGAGTTGGTGGCTAGAAGTCGGTTTGGAGGGGGCGGTTTGTTACGCAAAGACATTTCCTTTTGTGATAATGGGCTGTGTTGCGTGTTGCGCAGGTCTAAGACTGAAAGAAAGGGGTAAGGATTGTGTTGCGTGCATTGAAGGGGTCGGTTTTGTGTCCGTTGAGGAGTGTGGAGGAGTTTTTGTGGGTTCGGCCTGATGTTCCGGGATCTTTATTGATGCATAGGGATGGTTCGGCGTTGTCACGTTTTCAATTTGTGGCTGTGTTTCGAAAATGTTTGTCAGCCGCGGGTTACCCGGCTCAGGAGTTTGCGTCTCATTCTTTCAGGATTGGCGCGGCGACTGAGGCGGCTAGGTGGGGTTTGGGTGAGGAGGCTATCAAGCGGATAGGGAGGTGGGAATCAGCGTGTTACCGTTCGTATATTCGTCCTCACATGCTGTAACTTGTGGTTGTGATTGTTGGCATTTGTCATGGTGTTTTCCAGTTCAGCAAGTCTGATCGTCTTGTTTTTTAGGTGCATCACCGTCCTTGGCGTGGATTCTTGGACACTCCTACGTTCATTGGGGAGCCATGCGTGCCGATGTGAGAAGGAACGTAAGGCAGTTGGGTTTTCTACCTGATGAGTTGCAAATTCGGTGGATTGGTTTGTGGGGGCTATTATGGGGACGGGTTCTTCAGGAATTCCATGCGTCAGTTGCTTTGGACAGGGCACCAGATATTTTGGTTTTACATGTGGGGGGCAATGACTTGGGGGTGCGTAGTTCTAGGGAGGTGATTCGGGATATAAAGTTGGATTTGTTGCGGTTGTGGTGTGATTTTCCGGGGCTGTTGGTGGTGTGGTCGGAGGTGGTTGCTCGGAGGGTTTGGCGCTTGGCGCGGTCGGTTGTCCGGATTAATAAGGCTAGGGCGAAGCTAAATAAGGAAGTGGGCCGCTTTGTGCGGCGGCATGGCGGCATAGTGGTACGTCACCGAGAATTGGAGGCGGCTTCGCCTCAGTTTCTTAGGGATGACGGGGTTCATCTCAATGATGTGGGTATCGACATGTGGGCCCTGGGGCTTCAGGAGGGATTGGAGACAGCTTTGAGGGGGGGGCAGGATGCCCATAGGTGAGGTTTCACCTAAGGTCATTGGTGGCAGGTTAACGGAGGGTCCTGGAAGGCAATTCAAGGCTTAATAGGTGCATGACAAGTTGGAGTGTGCATCGCATGAGGGGCCCCTGTTTGGCAAAATGGACCCACAGGGGTAGATGGAATTAGAATTGGCGGATTTGGTGCCCTTGGGTCGGTGACCGCGGCCAAGTGTAAGGTGGTATGAAAAATGGAGGGAAGAGTGAGGAGAATGGCTTGCCTTGTTGCCTTCTAGGATCCTATTAGTCTTTCAAGGTTCGGAATGTTGTCATTTATTTTGATATGCTTTTGATATGTTTTTCCTGTGTTTTATTATTAACATTGAAAAGTTGGTGAATTATGTAAATGTTTAATAAATTGGGCCGAGTAGGCCTCTTTATCCAAGAAGGTATTCATGTGATTTATTGGGGGAAGGTTAGTTAGTTGGGAAGGTTTAGTGGATGACTGAAATGATCTTCCATCCTATTAAGTCATCCTGGAACACCAGAATTATGTTACTAATTCTTCTTATGTTAATATTTCGAATGCTGCCAGGCACTTTGTTTCGATGCATGGTAGGAGCTTACAAACTTTTTCTGCCTTTGGAATCGAGCGAGTTTTTCCCTCTATTCGAGGGGGAGATTTCCAAAGGCGATTAATACAAAGAGAGGCCTTTTGGATTCTACGATTAAAAACAAGACATCCGAATGGTTTGAACTTAAGAAAGGAACTTATGTATCTCTATTAGGATTTGGCCCATTGCAGGTGTGCTTATATCTATATATATTTTTATTGTGTTGTTTCATCCAGATTACCAGCTATGAGGATACTTTCGCCATGTCTAATTTGCATTTTTCTGTTTTTAACATTGCAAACTACTATTCAGACCATGCGGTTTTTTCAGGGATTCATATATGTTTTTTGCCAATGTCTCGCATTTGCTGTATTTTGGAGACTGGTATGTTTTGCTATTCCTGATTAGGACCTAGGAGCCTGAATAGTATACATATTTGCACTGCATGTGCACTCACTTGGTTTTATATAGATATTACATTTGCAGCAATGTTAATTTCAGTTGTTCCTATTGGCTGTGCCTTGGGTGTGCTGCAATCAGCTCCTACTAATTACCACCTGGAGGTGGGAGGAGAGCTTGCGACTAGCCTATATAGACATGGCCAATTGGATCCCTGATCGGTCACGACTAAGAACATGTTTGTTCGAAACGCGTAGACGTTCATCTTGGAACATTGAGGGGATGCTGTCACTGTATGGATCTGCACTACACTGAATAAAGGAACCCACAATTTTCTAACTTCGATGCTGGATTCATCGCTTTATTTCCTGATTGCAGGTAAGCCAGATTCTTATGGTCAGCAATTACCGTAATCGGATGAATCACTCCTTCTAGCCAATGATGCCATTCCTCAAAGGCCAATTTAATGGCCAGCAACTCTCTATTCCCAACATCATAATTTCTTTCGGCAGCAGAGAGTTGCTTTGAAAAAAAGCACACGGGCACCATTTGCTAGGAGAGGGACCTTGCAACAAAACTGCTCCGACTCCCACTTCTGATACGTCAACCTCCACAATGAAGGGTTGAGTCACCTCGGGTTGCATCAGAATGGGAGCGGTAGCAAAACATTCCTTTATTGCAGAAAAAGCTTATAATTCTTCTTCCGACCAGACTGAGAAGTCCACACCTTTCCTAGTCATATCAGTCAAAGGCTTGACAATAGTGGAATAATTCTGGATACATTTTCTGTAGTATTTAGTAAAACCCAAAAACCACATCAGAGCTTTGTGATTCTCCGGCCGATCCCATTCCAGTACCGCACAGACATTTTCAGGATCCATGCGAAAACCCGAGGCATAAAGTAAGTAACCCAGAAACTGCAGCTCCTGGACAGCAAACAAACATTTCTCCAATTTAGCATACAATTTATTCTTCCGAAGGATCGATAATATTTGTCTTAAATGATCCTGATGAGTCTCCATATCGGGTGAGTAAATTAGTATGTCATCGAGGTAAATAACAACAAACCTACCCACCAAATGATGAAAAATGTCATTGATAAAGTGCTGGAAGACTGCCGGGGCATTATTCAAACCAAAGGGCATGACCAGGTTATCAAAGTTGCCCTCCGGGGTGTTGAAGGCAGTCTTCCATTCATCCCATTCCCTGATTCTTTTCAGATTATATGCCCCTCTTAAAATCCAACTTAGAAAACACCTTGGCTCCGACAATCTGATCAAATAAATCCGGGATCAAGGGAACAGGATAAGGATCACGGACAATAATGAGATTCAGTTCCCGGAAATCCAGAAATCCAAAAAGAAGCCAGCTGCCATAGGTGACTTAGATGGCCTAATGTGACCTTTTGACAAACTCTCGGCAATATACTCCCGCATAGCTACTCTTTCGGGTTGGGAAAGATTATATAGCTGAAATTTTGGCAATTTAGCTCCGGGAATAAGATTGATCGGACAATCATACTCTCGGTGAGGGGGCAACTCCTGATCTCCACCCTCAGAGAATACGTCAGCAAAATCAGAAAGAAACAAAGGTAACACCTTAGTGGATACCACAGAAACAGATGCGCCGAGACAGTTGTCCGTACAAAAATCACTCCAATTACTTATTTGTCTAGTTTGCCAATCAATGGTAGGATTATATCAACCATGGAAAACCCAGTACCAGAGGAGCAGGCAAACCTTTCAGTACAAAACAAGAAATGGACTCAACATGAGAATCACCCACCCTCAAATGAATATCCTGCACAATATGAGTTAGATACTTTTGCGAGAGAGGAGCAGAATCAATAGCAAACACTGATATCCCTTTGCTTAATGCGCTTGTTATAAAACCATGACTCTGAACAAATTAATAATCAACAAGGTTAACCCCTGCACCACTGTTAACAAATACTTCTAACTCAATATTTTTAGAGTCTAGCACCACCATGGCAGGCAGGAAAAATCGGGTACTGCAGGTAGAATGCAAATATACCTTTTATGATTCCCCATTCATGCTACCAAGGGTAATGGAACTCGTTTTATTGGAAAGAACCCCTTTTTTTATTTTCCACTTTGAGGCTTCCTAAAAGGACACACATTAATGAAATGTCCTTCTTTACCACAGAAGAAACAGAATCTTCTCTGACCTCTAGAGTTCCTATTACCAGGACAAGAAAAGACCTGACCTAACTGCATAGGCTCATCCCCAGGCACAGGTTCAAGTGTCACTGTGCCCCGAGGGACAGGAGGGACAGTTTCCCCACATAATAGTGCATCCTGGTTGAGGGGAACCTTGAACCTCTCCCTCAGGCATCTATCAATCCGTACCGCTAAGGACATGGCCGCCCTGGACTTTCATAAAATGCAAGGGCATCTTTTAGTCTCTCAGACAACCCCTGACTGAACTGACTACGGAGTGCTGGGTCATTCCACTACGTGTCAGTCGCCCATCTTGTAATTCAGCACAATATGACTCAGCAGAACGTTATCACTGACTCAAACTACGCAGCTTAGATTAGGCCAGAGAGACCCGGTCTGGATCATCATAAATCAGGCCCAGGGCTCTAAAAACAATTAATCCACCGATCGGAGGGACCAAGAACCGATCGGCAGAGAAAAGGTTCAAGACTGAGCATCACTTTTTAGCAGAGAAATGATAATTTTTGTTTCCAGATGAGATCGGACGTAGACGAAAATACAATCTACAAGATTCACTCAACTTCCCCCAGAAAACCTATCAGGGAGAGTGACCTTAGGTTCAAGACTGACCTGATTCCCACCAGCGGCGCCAGATGCCAGGGATCTTTGACACAATGCAACCGAATTGCGGAGGTCAGCAACCTCCAAAGACAATCCCTGCATGCGATTCACCAGTGAATCAACAGCTTTCATTTTGCAAAGAGCAAGGGAAAAAAAAATGACGTTATGGGCGGTTTATAATGTCACGGTAGGTGAGGGAAGGGAAGGGAAGCAAACCAAATACAACAAAAGCAACAAAATACCAGGCTAGGCCCAAAAGCTAGGGAATAGAGTTGAGCGGACACCTGGATGTTCGGGTTCGAAGGGTTCGGCCGAACTTCACAAAAAAGTTCGAGTTCGGGACCCGAACTTGACCCCGAACCCCATTGAAGTCAATGGGAACCCAAACTTTTGAGTGCTAAAATGGCTGTAAAAATGTCATGGAAAGGGCTAGAGGGCTGCAAATTCCAGCAAAATGTGGTTAAGAGCATGGCAAGTGCTCTGAAAGGAAAAGTGGATAGAAAATGACTTTTTAAATAATATAAAATCCGTAAAAATAAAACATAATAATCTTGATCTAGGAGGACGAGGTCCATTTGGAGGTTGAGGAGGCAGTGGATGTGGCGGTGTAGGTGGAAGCGGTGGTGGAAGAGGAGGAGGTAGCCTACACTGCTTTTTGGTTTAAAATTTATTTATATATTTTTTAAATTAGGGTACACCCTAAAACATTGAGAAATATAACCTGTGATAACCTCCTCAAGTCATGCTAAACATACGTTCAGACAATACACTGGATGCAGGGCAGGCCAGCACCTCCAAGGTGTAAAAGGCAAGCTCAGGCCATGTGCCCAATTTGGAGACCCAGAAGTTGCAGGGGGCAGAACCATCAGTCAGTTTGTGTAGGCGTGTGCAAACATACTGCCCCACCATGTCGCACGTCCCCGTGATGTCCACAATCCAATTGGATATCTGCTCTATCAACTTTCGATGTTCTTTTCTGCGCCTACCATGTTGATCACGGTTAGCGGTGAATCAGGGTTCCACCCCGGAGATGGAGCGTGAGAAAGAGAGACCACATCCAAGGGAGATCAATGCATGAAATTTAATTGTGATCGAGCGGAAATATGGGAAAGGCTATTGAAACAGAGGAATTGAAGGAAAGGAGGGGGCGCGCAGCAATTACCCACTCCCGACTCGGGGAGGTAGTGACGATAAATAACAATACAGGACTCTTAAGATGCCCTGTTATTGGAATGATTAATAAAAAATTATAGGGAATGTCACTGGGTCATTTTGGATTTGGAAACATTAGCCAGGAGAGGCCCTGCTGCCGCTTTGTTGACTCTAGATAACTTCTGCCTGATCGCACGTCCCTGTGACATCCACCATCCATTTGGTTATCCTCTCTATCAACTTTCGATGTTCTTTTCTGAGCTTACCATGCTCCGGTTCCACGCCGGAGAGAGAGCGTGAGAAACAGAGATCACATCCAAGAGAGGTTAATTATTACAAATTAAATATGATAGAGTGGAAATGTGGTACAAATTATTGAAGCGCAAATATTAACTGTTAAAGTTTAAGCATTGAATGAAAGGAGGTGGCGCGCATCAATTAAAGAAGAATTTCTGAAATTTTATTCCCTGTCACCTATGCAGAGCAGGGGTTTCTATCCGGCAAAATTTGTAAAATGTCACCTGACAATGTAACAGACGATTTTTTTGAAATCAGAGGTGCCCCCGTGACGTCCATCATCCATTTAGATATCTTCTCTATCAACTTTCGATGTTCTTTTCTGAGACTACGATGTTGATCACGGCTATCGGCGAATCAGGGTTCCACGCTGGAGAGGGAGTGTGAGCATCCAAGGGAGGTCAATGGCTGCAATTGGATGAAGTGGAAATGTGGGACAAATTATTAAAGCAGAAGGATCGAATAAAAGGGCCAATTAAAGACGAATTTTAGAAATTTAAGTCCCTGTCACCTATGCAGAGTAGAGCTTTTTCATCGCCAGATATTGGGTTAATGTCACCAACAATGAAACAGATTATTTTTAAAAATTTCTGTCCCTGTCACCTATGCAGTGCAGGGGTTTATTCACGTCCAAAATTGTAAAATGTCAACCCAAGAATGTAACAGAAAAATTAGTGAAATTTATTAACCTGTCTATTAGGTAGAGCAGGGGTCTATGACAGAAAAAAATTGTTTAATGTCACCCGAAAATGTAAAATAAAAATTTGTGAAATTTATTAAGCTGTCAACCAGGTATAGCAGTGGTATATCACACCCAAAAATTGGTGAATTTCACCCAAAAATGTATCAGACAAATTAGTGTTTTTTTTTTCCTGTTTACGAGGTATATCAGTGGTATATCACAGCCAAAAATTGGTGAATTTCACCCTAAAATGTAACACACAAATTAGTGAATTTTCTTTTGCCTGTCTACTAGGTATAGCAGTGGTACATCACACCCAAAAAATTGTGAATTTCACCCGAAAATGTAACAGACAAATTTGTGAATTTTTTTAACCTGTCTACTAGGTATAGCAGTGGTAAATCACACCCAAAAATTGCTGAATTTAACCCTAAAATGTAACAAACTAGTGATTTTTTTTTACCTGTCTACTAGGTATAGCAGTGGTATATCACACCCAAAAATTGGTGAATCTCACCCAAAAATGTAACAGACAAAGTAGTGAAATGAAATAAAATACATACAAATAAAAATAAAAAAACTTTATTTTGAGGTGGAGGTCCATATGGAGTAGGAATTTGAGGAGGCGGTGGACGTAGCGGTGTAGGTGGAAGCAGCAATGGAGGAGGACGAGGTAGCCAACACTGGATTTTGGTTTTAATTATTTTTTTTTTAATTAGGGTACACTCCAAAAGAGTGTGAAATATCCAAAATACAAGAATAAGCTATTGCACTGTAGTATAACAATGGCTGGTTAAGGCCGGTATACATGTCTATTCTGCACAAGGTACTGACAAGTCCTGTGGGATCTATGCCTGGTTCATTTTAATGAACGTGAGCTTGTCCACATTGGCGTTTGTCTGTGATAATGCCCCCTGCCGTGCTAAACACGCGTTCAGATAATACACTGGCTGCAGGGCAGGCCAGCACCTCCCAGGTGTAAAGGGCAAGCTCAGGCCATGTGCCCAATTTGGAGACCCAGAAGTTGAAGGGGGCAGACCCGTCATTCAGTACGTGTAGGCATGTGCATATATACTGCTCCACCATGTTGGTGAAATGCTGCCTCTAGCTAAGACGTTCCATATCAGCTGGTGGTACTGGTTGTTGTGGCGTGCTGACAAAGCTTTTCCACATTTCGGCAATGCTAACCCTGCCTTCTGAGGTGCTGGCGGTGCCCCAGCTGCGTTGGCGACCTCCTCCTCTAATTCTGCCTTCGCCTTGTGCTTCCACTGTGCCCCCGCTGTCAGGTGGGAATGCCACCAGCACTGTGTCTACCAGCGTGCTTTTGTACTCGCGCATCTTACGATCACGCTCCAGTGACGGAATTAAGGACGGTACGTTGTCCTTGTAACGGGGATCCAGCAGCGTGGCCACCCAGTAATCAGCACCAGTTAGAATGTGGGCAACTCGGCGGTCGTTGCGGAGACACTGCAGCATGTTATCGCTCATGTATGCCAGGCTGCCCAGAGGCAATGAAAAGTTGTCCTCTGTGGGAGCTGTATCGTCTGTCCTCTGTATGTAGAAGTGGGATAATAACGCTAAGAACGGCGTTATCAGCACTGGACATGTTGGTGGAGTACTCGAAACAGCGCAACAAGGAACACAGGTCTCGCATGGAGGCCCAGTCATTGGTGGTGAAGTGGTGCTGTTCCGCAGAGCGACTCACCCGTGCGTGCTGCAGCTGAAACTCCACTATTGCCTGCTGCTGCTCGAACAGTCTGGCCAGCATGTGGAAGGTGGAGCTCCACCTTGCGGGCACGTCGCATATGAGGCGGTGAGCGGGAAGGCCGAATTTACGCTGCAGCGCTGACAGGCGAGCAGCAGCAGGGTGAGAACGCCAAAAGCGCGCACAGACTGCCCACACTTTATGCAGCAGCTCTGACATATCAGGGTAATTTTTAAGGAATCTCTTCACCACCAAATTTAGCACATGCGCCAGGCAAGGGATGTGCATCAAACCGGCTAGTTCGAGAGCTGCTACGAGATTTCGCCCATTATCGCACACTACTTTACTTAGCCGGGCTTGAGGCTCACTGGCACCAACCACAAATCGGTCTGTTGTTCAAGGCCCGTCCACAGCTCCTGCGTGGTGTTTTTTTTTTCCCCCCAAACAGATAAGTTTTAAAACTGCCTGCTGTTATTTACTCCTGGCTGTGCTGAAGTTGGTAGTGAAGGTGTTACGCTGACCGGATGAGGAGGCGGTAGAGGATGAGGAAGCGGAGTAGGAGGAGGAAGCAACAGGAGGCAAACTGAAGCACCCTGCAATCCTCGGTGGTGGAAGGACATGCGCCAAACTGTTATCCACCTCAGGCCCAGCCACCACTTCATTTACCCAGTGTGCGGTTATGGAGATATAATGTCCCTGACCGTGGTTACTGGTCCACGTATCCATAGTGAGGTGCACCTTGCCACAGATGGCGTTGCGCAGTGCACACCTGATTTTGTCCTCCACTTGGTTGTGCAGGGAAGGGATGGCTCACCTGGAAAAGTAGTGGCGGCTGGGCATGACGTACTGTGGGACAGGCACCGCCATAAGGCCTTTACAACTCTCCATCTCAACCAGACGGAATGACAGAATTTCAAAGGCCAGTACTTTAGAAATGCTGGCATTCAAGGCCAGGGATCGTGGGTGGGTAGCGGGGTACATCCTCTTCTGCTCCAGTGTTTGTGGAGATGCTTGGTTACCCAGGTGGTGGTGTTGCTGGCAGATCCTCTGTTTGCGGGGTGGCAGGAGGCACTGTCACTCCAGAGGTGGATGAAGAGGCTGAGACTGCAGCAGAAGAGGAAGCAGTTCTTTTTGAGGTGTCTACTCCACTGCAGCTCATGCTTTGCACTTAAATGCCTGGTCATGCAGGTTGTGCTCAGGTTGAGAACGTTTATGAATCGCTTCAGGCTCTGATTGCACAGCGTGCAAACCATTCGTGTCTTGTCATCTGCACATTGTCTGAGGAACTGCCACGCCAAGGAACTCCTTGGAGCTGGCTTTGGTGAGCTCAGTCCCTTGCTGCGGTGGGCAGTAGCAGGCGTACTGTCTAGGCGACGGCCGCTCCGCTTTTGAACCCTGCTCCCTCTTCTGCTGTGCTGGTGGCTCTGTGCGACCACCGCCTCTTCATCCGAACTACACAGGTCACTCGCATGACCTTAATTCCATGTGGGGTCGAGGACCTCATTGCCCTCCACATCATATTCCACGTACAGATGCAGACTAGGCTGCAATTAAAGATTTTTGCCCAAATTGGTTGTTTTATTAATAGCATAATAGAACCACAGTATGTAAAGGGTGTATCTCACACGTACAGATGTAAACTAGGCCGCAATTAAAGATTTTTGCCCACAATTGGTGTTTTATTAATAGCAGAATAGAACCACAGAATGTAAAGGGTGTATCTCACACGTACAGATCCAGACTAGGCCGCAATTAAAGATTTTTTGCCAAAATGGGTGTTTTATCAATAGCAGAATAGAACCACAGTATCTAAAGGGTGTATCTCACAATGACATATGCAGCAAAGGCTTAAAAATTCTTTTTTCTGTCCAAAATGGGTGGGGTTTTTTTTATAACAGAATACGACAGCAGTATATAGCGCTTGAATTTAACAACGTGCAGATGCAGCAAGGGCTGTAAAATTGTGTATTTTGCACAAAAAGGGTGTTTTTTAAAACCCAGAAAATTATAGTTGCATTTCTAGCTTAAATTGCACACTGACTAATGAGGCAGAGGCACAAAATCAAGGTTATTGCCAAAAATGGGTGTTTTTTCAAAGCCAGAAAATTTGTGAAATTTTTAAAACTTGTTTTTAATAATCACAGATGCAGCAAGGGCTGCAATATTAAGTATTTTGCAAAAAAAGGGTGTTTTTTTACTAACAGAAAATGAAAGCTGTGCAGATGCATCAAGGGCTGTAAAATAGTGTATTTTGCCCAAAAAGGGTGTTTTTAAAAACCCAGAAAATTATAGCTGTATTTCTAGCTTAAATTGCACACTGACCAATCCTGCAAAGGCACCAGATGTTGGATATTGCCATAAAAGGGTGCTTTTTTAAAACCAGATTATTATTGCAGTATTTCAAGCTTGGATTTGAATGTCACAAAAGCTCAGATGAAGTGCTGGTGCACTGAGCTTGCATAAAATGGCCGCCGCCACCCACCTAACTAACAGACGGATAAAAGTTATTTTTCTCTGTCACTGGGCTCATGGCAGGGTAAAAAGATTGTGCACTGCACCAACATTACTAAATCTATGTAGAATTGGAGTTCTGATAACAGATTCTGTCCTATTCTCTCCCTCACAGCAGCAGCATCATCCTCTCCCTACACTAAGCACAGCAGAGTGACAAGCAGCGCTACGTGACTCCAGCTTATTTAGAGGCTGAGTCACATGCTGCACTGGCCAATCACAGCCATGCCATTAGTAGGTGATGGCTTTTCTGCTCTGCAGTCGTTCAAAAAGCTCTAAGAAATCGAAGAACACTGAACCCGAACTTTTACTGAAATGTTCGGGTTAGGGTCCGGGGTCCAACAGGGAAAGGTCACCACCTGACAATCCCTGAGTCTTTCTCTGACTGCTGACAACATGAGCAAATCCTAAAGGGGGAAGTGCTCATGCGCTGAAACCTAAGCCTAGCTGAAACTGAAATAAACCCTCAGCTAGGTCGTGGAGATAAGACAACCGGTTCCTAGCGCTTGGTGCAGGAACCAGCATCTTCCTGAGGCCTAGCCAAAACACACAACAAAAAGCAAGGAAAAGGACTTAGCTTAAGACGGATGGGGAGCAGGAGATCCACCAAACACGAGCTGAGAACTCCAGAAGCAAATATAAACCACAAGGGCTATAGTGAGAGGCGGGTATTAATAGCACCACTAAATAGCTAATGAGCAAAACCTGTGGGGAGATGGAATTCTGCCCAAAACCACAACAAAGAGAAACAGAACAATCTGTCAGATAGACTCACGTGTAGCAAGTCTGTCAGATCTTCTCAGGCCTCTCGCAGGGCGTGACAGTACCCCCCCTTCTACGGGTGACCTCCGGGAACCCAGGACCAACCTTATCCGGGTGTGCCCTGTGAAATCCCTTCACAAGGCGACTAGCATTGACATCAGTATCCGGAACTCACATTCTTTCCTCAGGGCCGTATCCCTTCCAATGCACAAGGTACTGAAGGAAGACACAAAGAACATGCAAGTTGAGTATTTTGTAGATCTGAAACTCCAGATTACCATCTACCAAGACAGGGGGAGGTGGCAAAGGAGATGGTTCAACATATTTCTTCAACAAAGACCTGTGAAACACATTATGGACTCACGTGTAGAAAGTCTGTCAGATCTTCTCAGGCCTCTCACAGGGGCAGGGAGTGACACTTGCCTCTTACCCCATGCTTATCAAACTAAAATAATAATTTCCCTGTTGCTAAAAATCCCTTAACACAATGGGTTTTTGTTGGGGGGCTGCTTCTTCTGCTTTTCGATAGTGGGAAACCATGAAGTTATTGATGACATCACTGTGCATTCTGTGCTATTGTAAATATATTATTTTAATAGGCTGCCACCAGAATATAAATAGTATAACAGTATCAAATATGTATAGTAAAATGTAAAATAACTAAACAGTGAAGAATAATATCCTATGAGCATGCAGGGAAGATAATGAAACATCATTAATTAATAAAAGTAAGCTCCTCTCCTAATGCATGCATGTGAGCATTAGATATGCTGTGTAACAGAAATGCATTTTAAATAGTCACATTATGATCTGGCAATGATATGTTCCTATCATGTAAAATGTATGTTACCCTAATCACACAAAGTGTATCACTGGCCACCAATTGTTGTCTGTTCTACTGATATTTTCTTTTTTGTATGCAAAAAAATATATAAATAATAATCCTGCACTGGATTTACAATACATACTGTAAGTATAAGTCGTGTGTACAGCTTAGTGAAGGAAAGAAATGAAAGGCTTCGCAAAATACAGCGGCTGTAGAGTATCACACTGTATGGCAACTCTACATACATCAGATGATGCATGCCATAATTATTTTTTTTGTCCACCTCATGCAAAATCTGAAAGTAAGACTCTCCAGACAAATTGAGAATTATATAATTACGCAGGCATAGTAAAAGTCCCATTCACTTCTATGGATGCACTATTGCCACTTTGAGCAAAATTAATCCATAATAAAACCATGTGCACAAGAAAACTAAAATGGGGATTTTGTTCTTGGCTCTATAATCACTAGTGTTGTTCGTGAATATTCTAATCTCTAATTTTTATCGTGAATATTGTCACTTCGAGAATTTGTGAATATCTAGAATATAGTGCTATATCTTTATAATCGCGAATATTCTTGATTTTTTTGCATCAGTACTAGTGTTGAGCGAGCATGTTCGGCCGAACTGCTGTTCGGCTCGAGCATCGCTATGCTCGGCACATTGCAGTGCTCGGCCGAATACTGCGGGTGCTCGAGTACAATTTAATACATTGAAAGTCAATGAGAGACCCAAACATCAAACCAGGCACCCCCTGCTCTGAAGAAGAGGGGGTGTCTGGTTTACAAAAAAGGTTAGAAATTGATGGAAAACCCATCAAAATGGTGTGGAAACAGCATTAACAGGATGGCTGAATGCATCTTGGACTCCTATTATCTATGACATACAATGGACAACCACACAAAGGCTATATTCCAAAAGCCAGGTATGTGGAAGCCAACATTCTATCCATGAGACAGATCACAGTCAGCATACCTTACAATGGCAGCCTTGTGCACTATGAGACATTCCAAACCAACTCGTATCTGACTGAAAGCCAGTAAGCCTCAAAGTTGCTTCACATCTGTTGGATGGCTTGGGTAGACCTGCACACGTAGATCAATATCATTAGGGTGACAAAAAGTTTTCTGATTGTCCGAACATAATATTACATAACCTTTCTATACAGTTTTGTCATGTAAAAACTAATTTGCATAAACATGGGCATATAGGAAAGACATGCAAATGAGCAGAATCTGCCTTGTTTCTCAGCTGAAAAACCATTTGCATGGAAAATTTGCGATCTACACTACTCATAAACAGCGCCATCTACTGTATTCATAGTCTTGTCATAAGAGTATGAAACCAATAGATGGCGCTGTTCATGAGTCACGAACAGCACCGTCTATTGTTTTCAAAGTCTTATGACAAGACTATTATACTATGAGTCTTATGACAAGACTATTAGTCTTGTCATAAGACTATGAAACCAATAGATGGCGTTGTTCATCTTGTTGGGGCGCTAATAAATGGGGCAACCTGCTCAACAGAGTTTACACACCGTGTAGCACTCAGCCTTTTACATGGAAAATTTGCGATTAGAATATTTGCAATCTACACTACTCATGAACAGCGCCATCTATTGGATTCATAGTCTTGTCCTAAGACTATGAAACCAATAGATGGCGCTGTTTGAGTCATTGCAAGCAGGGCAATAGTCCTCAGATACACCCTAGCAAGCTTATATTACCGCAGATAAGGTGCTAGAAGATGTGTGAATGATAGCAGCAATCGATATGCACCTCAGTGTTAGCGCAGGCTATTATAGGCTGAGTGCTACGCAGTGTTTGGACTCTGTTTGGACACCCTGCCCCACTTACTAGCGCACAAACAAGATGAACAGCTCCATCTATTGGTTTCATAGTCTTATGACAAGACAAATAGTCTTGTCATAAGACTATGAAACCAATCGATGGCGCTGTTCATGACTCATGCCATATGCCCATGTTTATGCAAATTATTTTTTACATGACAAAACTGTATAGAAAGGTGTTATTGAATATTATGTTAGGATAATCAGAAAACTTTTTATCACCCTAATGATATTGATCTAGGTGTGCAGGTCCAGCCAAACCAGCCAACAGATGTGAAGCAACTTTGATGCTTACTGGCTCTCAGTCAGATAAGAGCTGGTTTGTAATGTCTCATAAAGCACCAGGCATGTATACTGACTGTTATCTGTCTGTTATCTGTCTCATGGATAGATTGTCGGCTTATACATACCTGGCTTTTGGCATATATCCTTTGTGTGGTTGTCTATTGTATGTCATAGATAATAGGAGTCCAAGATGCATCCAGCCATTCTCTTAATGCTGTTTCCACACCATTTTAATGGGTTTTCCATATATTTTTAACCTTCTTTTTGTAAACCAGACATCCTCTTCTCTTCTGAGCAGGGGGTGCCTGGGGTTCTCCCATTGACTTCCATTATGCTCGGGTGCTCGGTAGAGCACTCGAGCATACCGATGTGTTCGGCCAGAGCACACGAGCACTTTGGTGCTCGATCAACACTAATCAGTAAACATGATCCCTCCCTGCTTCTTGCTTGTGGACCAATGAGAAGGCTGCAATATATTTGACTTTAGGAGTAGTGTTGATCGCAAATTTTTATCGTGAATTTTCCGATTTCCGATTTTTGCAATCAAGAAAATAATGACTGGAGATCACAAATTCACAAATTCATGAATATATTACAAATATTATTCCAAATATTTGCGAATTTTAGCAAATTCGAATATTGCCCCTGCCGCTCATATTGCCCTGCCCTATAATCACATTATATATCAGACGACTTATTTGGTATCTTAATGCACAGTAAAATTAGATGGCTTGGATCTACTTTTGGAAAAATATAATTCATTTTACTTCCTTGTCTTAGAACTGAATGTTAAAATGTAACATAATTAAAGGGTAACTGTCATGTTTTCATAAAAAATTCAATTTTAGCATATGTTACTGCTGCAGCAGCATTATGCATAAAGCAATGTTTAAAGGGATTCTGTCACCTCGTTTTAGCTTATAGAGCTGCGGACATGCACGGCTGGATCGCCGCTAGCATGTCCGCACTATACCTGCCCATAAGCGGTGTCCTTTTATTGTGTTAAAAAAATTATTTTAGAGATATTTAACCCCTTAAGGACTCAGCCCTATTTCACCTTAAGGACTTGCAAATCTGACCAGTGTCACTTTAAGTGCTGATAACTTTAAAACACTTTTACTTACCCAGGCCATTCTGAGATTGATTTTTCGTCACATATTGTACTTCATGACACTGCTAAAATTGGGTCAAAAAAGTTAATTTTTTTTATAAAAAAATACCAAATTTACCAAAAATTTTGAAAATTTTTTTCAATTTCTCTACTTCTATAATACATAGTAATACCTCCAAAAATAGTTATTACTTTACATTCTCCATATGTCTACTTCATGTTTGGATCATTTTGGGAATGATATTTTATTTTTTGGGGATGTTACAAGGCTTAGAAGTTTAGAAGCAAATCTTGAAATGTTTCAGAAATTTAGGGACCAGTTCAGGTCTGAAGTCACTTTGCGAGGCTTACATAATAGAAACCACCCAAAAATGACCCCATTCTATAAACTACACCCCTCAAGGTATTCAAAACTGATTTTACAACCTTTGTTAACCCTTGTTAAGGCAGGTTTTGCTAGACTGTTTTTTTTGACACCATGTCCCATTTGAAGCCCCCCTGATGCACCCCTAGTGTAGAAACTCCATAAAAGTTACCCCATCTAAGAAACTACACCCCTCAAGGTATTCAAAACTGATTTTAAAAACGTCGTTAACCCTTTAGGTGTTCCACAAGAATTAATGGAAAATAGACATACAATTTCAAAATTTCACTTTTTGGGCAGATTTTCCATTTTAATAATTTTTTTCCAGTTACAAAGCAAGGGTTAACAGCCAAACGAAACTCAATATTTATGGCCCTGATTCTGTAGTTTACAGAAACACCCCATATGTGGTCGTAAACTACTGTACGGGCACACGGCAGGGCGCAGAAGGAAAGGAATGCCATACGTTTTTTGGAAGGCAGATTTTGCTGGACTGGTTTTTTTGACACCATGTCCCATTTGAAGCCCCCCTGATGCAACCCTAGAGTAGAAACTCCATAAAAGTGACCCCATCTAAGAAACTACACCCCTCAAGGTATTCAAAACAGATATCACAAATATTGTTAACCCTTTAGGTGTTCCACAAGAGTTATTGTCAAATGGAGATGAAATTTCAGAATTTCCATTTTTTGGCAAATTTTCCATTTTAATCCATTTTTCCCAGTAACAAAGCAAGGGTTAAGAGCCAAACAAAACTCAATATTTATGGCCCTGATTCTGTAGTTTAAAGAAACACCCCATATGTGGTCGTAAACAGCTGTACGGGCACACGGCAGGGCGCAGAAGCAAAGGAATGCCATACGGTTTTTGGAAGGCAGATTTTGCTGGACTGTTTTTTTTTGACACCATGTCCCATTTGAAGCCCCCCTGATGCACCCCTAGAGTAAAAACTCCCAAAAATTGCCCCATTTTAGAAACTACAGGATTGGGTAGGACTATTGTTGGTATTAGTTTAGGGTACATATGATTTTTGGTTGCTCTATATTACACTTTTTGTGAGGCAAGATAACAAGAAATAGCTGTTTTGGCACCGTTTTTATTTTTTGTTATTTACAACATTCATCTGACAGGTTAGATCATGTGATATTTTTATAGACCAGGTTGTCACGGATGCAGCGATACCTAATATGTATACTTCTTTCTTATTTATGTAAGTTTTACACAATGATTTCTTTTTTGAAGCAAAAAAAAAATA